>NC_142869.1:155066000-155367500 GCF_051225735.1 Oryctolagus cuniculus | reverse complement strand
GTCAAGAGGCTGTACAGTAGTAATTGACCATGGGTATATGTTAGTTGTAAATTTATTCAGTAAACGTTAAGATAACCACTAAAGTATTTCTAAAAAGAATTAATATGCTAAGAGAAGAGAGGAAATGGAATCATAATAAACATTTAATTTAAACATATAATGAAGAATATGAGAAGGTATTAAAAACTAAAAGGAGTACAATACTATTAGCAATATAGTAATAATAATACAGTGATACTAAAATAATGTTCAAAAATAGCTAAAATTAATAATCTAAGTTTATGCTTTAGTGGACTAGTAAACTAGGAACAATATAAACCCAAGAAAGTAGAAGAAAATTAATAATAAAATTGTAGCATATAATTGAAAATAGCAATAAACAATAGAAAAATCAACAAGGTCAAAAGCTGATTTTTTCCTAAGAGCAATAAAAATGATTAACACTAATCTTGTGGAACAAAATGAGAGAATTTTATAAATCACTAATAATAGAAATTAAAGTGAAAGCAGCTCCCTGTTAATGTTCCTGTGAAGGCAGCGGAGGATTGCCCAAATTCTTCAGCCCCTACCACCCATGTTGGAGACCATAATGGAATTCCTATCTCCTAGCTTTGACATGGTTCAACCCCAGACTTGGGACCATCTGGGAAGTGAACCAGTGATTGGGATATCTTTTTAACTTTCAGTCTTTCCCTCTCTCTCTGTCACTTTTGAATAAATATTAAAATCTTTAAAAAAAATCCATGCTTACACATCTGATAATTTAAATGAAATGGCTTGATTACTTGGAAAACATAACCTACCAAACTCAAATGAGCAGAAATAGATAGTGAGAATAGGCTCTTTGTTAATACAGAAGTAGATCAGAAATTAGTAACATTCAAAACAGAAAGCACACAGCTCAGAAGTTTCAGTGGTTCATTTCATCTAATATTTAATAAAGAAATTATCAATTTATCAAGTCACCAATTATCTAAAATTCCCTTAAGATAGCAGAAGCAGAAAGGATACTTCCTTTTTTTTAACATTTATTTATTTATTTGAAAGTTAGAGTTACACAGAGAGGTCTTCCATCCACTGGTTCATTCCCCAGTTGGCTGCAATGGCTGGAGCTGGGCTGATCTGAAGCCAGGAGTCAGGAGCTTCTTCTGGGTCTCCCACATGGGTGCAGGGGCCCAAAGATTTGGACCATCTTCTACTGCTTTCCCAGGCCGTAGCAGAGAGTTGGATCAGAAGTGGATCAGCTGGGACTTGAAGCAGCACCCATATTGGATGCTGGCATGGTGGCCTTCTCTGCTACGCCAAGAATACTTCTTAATTAATTCTATTAGGTTTTCATTTTCTATACTATAAATATCAAATACAGTTATTATAGGAAAACATTTCAGATTAATATATTTCATAAGCATAGGTGCAAAAATATTTTAAAATATTAAGAAAATGAAGCCATCTATATCCTAGAAGTATTACACTTGAAGATTAAGTTGGATTCATACCAGGTATCCAAGGCTCTTTCACTGTTTCAAAATCAATTAATCCATCTCATCAATAGGTTAAAAAGGATGTAATTATCTTAATTAAGGCAAAAATAATAAAATCCAATAACTCTTCATGTGAAAACTCAGCAAATTAGGAACAGAAGGAAACTTCTCAATATAATTGAAGAGATCTACCAAACTTCTTATAGGCTTTATAATGAGAAATTCACTTCTTTATTCCTAAAACTGGAAACAAAACAATACTCTTGTTCAACACTTTGCTCTAAATGTTAGCTAGTGCAATCAAAAATAAGAGGCAATAATGTAACACCGAATTAATCAATAAATAAGATATAAAACTGTGTTCAAAGATGACTGTTGTCTATATTAAATTAATAGGAATATAACACAAAGTTTAAGAAAAGTATTTGAGCCCACATTAGTGTCAATAAATTATTGAATAAGTTGAAGTAAAGGGGGAAAGATGGATATTCAGTGCAGAAGAATCCTCAATAAATAATGAAGATCTTCAACTCTAAACAAGGGAGCACATAACTGTTGACTTCTTGAAACCGAGCTCTGTATATTGACGTCCTCCCAAAGACTGGTACATCAATGTGGGGAAACCTGACAAGAGTGAACTGATCCAAATCTACATAAATACATGTCAACTCATGTATTAAGTACACACTCTTGTTATGATGTGTTAAAAATAACAACTTACTTCTATTTTTCAGAAAACCCTATAACAATATTCTAATATTCAGAAATAGCTAAGAGAATATTAACACAAACTCTGACTTTCAAATAAATAAATAAATAAATTCTAACAAAATTTTTGAAACTAAGGAGAATTGACTAAGGATGATGACCAGATAACTAGAATATAATACTTTTAAGCATTCATTTTTCTCTCCTTACTCATATTCAGTAGATTTCTAAATTTAATATAGATAAGTGCACGATATTCACTCCAATTCATTTATAAATAGAAAGCATTACATCATCGAAATCAAATAAAGCAATTTTGACAAGTCTTGATGAAGTTTTTGTCAGTTTTCATCTCAATGCATTTAAACTCAGATTATAAAAGGAATCTGAAATGTTAAGTAAAGTTTCATACATTACTGATGTGAATACAAACCTGAAGAATATGATATAATCTAACTCACACAGAGTTGTTCTGTTTCAGAGACCCCATATACACTCAAGTGATGTGAGCCTGCATGAAAAGTTTTTCAAAATTGTTATTGCACAGTGAGTGAACTATTTAAAACACCATCAAAAATTGTGTTTGTAGAGAGCCAAGATTATGATGTGGCAGTTTTGGCTGTAACTTGTAAAGTCAGCATCCCTTTTCAGAAGGCAGGTTCAAGCCCTGGATGCTCTGCTTCTGATCCAGCTCCCCACTAAAGTGCTTGAGAAGGAGTAGATGATGGTCCAAGTAGTTCAGCTCCTGTCATCAATGTCAGAGACCCAGATAGAATGCCAGGTTCTTGGCCTTTTCCTGGCCCATCCATGGCAGATGCAGCCATTTGGGGAATGAATCGGTGGATAGATGATTTTTTTCCCTCTGTCTCTTCCACTCCCTTTGTAACTTTGCCTTTCAATAATTGTCTTTGGCAAATGGTCTATTTAAGAATGAATTCAACCATTTATGATTGAAAATAATAATTACAGGAGATTATTAGTCTCAGTGTGTGCTCACAAAGTTCATATGCTGAAATCTAATCTCTAATATGATGGTATTTGCAGTTGAGCCCATTGGGAAGTAATTAGGTGATAAATTCCTCCTGAATGGGAACAGTGCCTCTTAAAGAAGAGAACATGGCTATGCACATTTGGTGCAGCAGTTAACACTGTAGTTAGTATGCCAGTATCTCATACTAAAGTGCCTTTTATTTGAGTCCTTACTCCATTCCCAATTTCAGATTGTGATAGTGCGGATCCAGAGATATCCGTTATTTTTAAGTCAAAAGCAAAACGTTTTACGGCCACTAAAAATCAGATTCTTTTCATAAATCTTATAATTTAAGGAAATACTAATACCAAATTTGATTTTACAGGAAATAGTGAAAGAAGATTCACTCACCCATTTTGTAATGACAATAGTATGCTAATACTTGAATAATAGGTCATTGGGAAAGAGAAATGCACAGGAATACATATATTTTACATGCACAAGTCTGAAAAATTTTTGACAAAATTTTCATAAGTCAAATACAACCATACATAGAGATTATGAAAATGTATATGGGAATTTAAGATTGATTTGATGGCTGAAATGAAAACCTTTAAAGAAAAGAAATTATTATCATACAGGGGTGAATTAAAGACACAGAGTCAATTGTATAAATGGAAGAAATTGAAGTTGAAATCAAGGTCACTGAAATGGATTAAACTTCCAGAGTCTATAAAATTGATGAAATATTGGCATAACTTAATGAGAAAAACAAAAAATAAAGGAATTCCTGATTATAAGTATTGTAAAGGCACTGTACTACAGACCTTATAGTTGTAACATAAAGTTAACTGGATATTATAAACGATTTTGCTTAATATATTTGAAAACTTAGATAGATTCAACTAATTACAAGATACAACCTGAATTATTTGCAACATCAGTATAAATAATGGTATGGACTGCCATATATAAACATATAGATACAGATATATTTAACAAATGAATAGAGTATGAATATAAGATTGAAAGCAGTAAAGAAACAAAAAATGTGGTCCATGCAAAGGAAAATAAAAAAGAATCATTATAAACTAAATCCAATAATATCTGTATTTTGGATTTTTTGAGACAAGTGCTTTTAATCAGCCAATCTATTGTGTCTAAATAGAAACATAATCATGTTAAAATAACTAAAGAATTGTAGTAGATTATGAGAATAATGCCTCACTAAAAAGATAAATCGAAAGATAAAAAATATTAGAAGGAATAAAACTTCTGATATTATTTTAACAGTAAAAGCATAATATTTGAATTTTTTAAAGATTTGTTTTATTTATTTTGAAAGACAGAGTTACAGAGTAAGGAGTAAGGAGTAAAGAGACAGAGAGAGAAGTCTTCATCCATTGGTTCACTCCCCAGGTAGCCACAACAGCTGGAGCTGTGCCAATCCGAAGCCAAGAACCAGGAGCTTCTTCCAGGTCTCCCATGTGGGTGCAAGGACCCAAGAACTTGGACCACTCTCTACTCCTTTCCCAGTCCATAGCAGAGAGCTGGATCAGAAAAGGAGCATCCAGGACCAGAAATCCAGAAACGGCGCCCATATGGGATGCCGGCGCTTCAGGCCAGAGCTTTAACCCACTGCGCCACAGCACCAGCCCCATAATATCTGAAATTTTAAAAATTGTTACAGGATTACAATAGCAGATATGATAGGACAGAAAGAGAATACATGAACTTGAAAATAGTTCTACTGAGATGATTCTGAGGAGTGGTAAGGATACTGAATATCCATGGTGGCAGTACTAGAAGGAGGGAAGAAATTCTTAAAAAGTAGAGTGGAAAGAAAACTTGAAGAAATAATGCCAAAATTTCCCCAATTTTTTGGAAAACCTTAATCAACTCATCTAAGAATTTCAATGTAGAGGAAATTCCTATGCCTACAGACATGACAAAAACAAAGACCCTAAAGACTTCAAGAGATAAATGATTCATCACACTGAAGGGATACTTAATAAGATTAATAGTTTTTCACCAGAAATCATGGAGATCAGAAAGTAGTGGAATCGAATAATCTAGTGGTGCAAAATACCTTACTAGATTCCTTAATTAATTTATGAGTTAAACACAATTTTGACACATACTTAGTTTATATTTTTCCAAGAATCATAATCCTGACTTTAAACATGTATATTTATATATAATATTATTCATTTATTTGAAAGAATGGCAGAGAGATCTTCCATCTACTGGCTCACTTTCTTTTGAGATTTATTTATTTTATTTGGAAGACAGTTACAGAGAAAGAGAGAGAAAGAGGAGGAAGGAACGAGAGAGAGAGGGAGGGGGAAAAAGAGAGAAAGAGCTCAATCTTCCATCTGCTGGTTCACTCCTCAATTGGCTGTAATGGCCAGAGCTGGGCCGATCTGAAGCCAGGAGCCAGGCTATTCTTCTGGGTCTCATTTCTGTATGCAGGGGCCCAAGCACCTGGGCCATCTTCTGCTGCTTTCCCAGGTGTATTATCAGAGAGCTGGATGGAAAGTGGAGCATCTGGTTTGCAAACTGGTCCTAAATGGGATGCCAGCACTTCAGGCAGCAGCTTTACCCACTCTGCCACAGCACTGACCCCCGATTCACTCTTCATATGACTAAAATTGGCTAGGGATAGTTCAGGCTGAAGCTAGGAACCAGAACCCCAAAAGCATACTTCAATAATACCATACACTTTTTGTGTGTTTTTAACACGTCAAATTCTGCTCACTTATGTTTACGATGGTTGATTTTTGTGGCAAACTGCCTGGATCATGTGCTGCCCTGTGTCTTAGTCTGTTTTTGCCACTGTACAAAAAATGCCTGAGACCAGATAATTAAAGAACAAAAATGAATTTATCACAGATCCGGAGGCTGGAAAGTCTAAGATCAAGGTGCCCCAGCAGGTTCATTGTTTGTTGAGGGCCCTGTTCCCAGCTTCCAAGATGCTCCCTCATTGTTGTGTCCCCCAAAGGAGACATGCACTGTGTACCAACAGGATGAAAGTAGAAGGACAAAAACACCTACACTAGCTCTCTCTAGCCCTTGTATTTGTCAGCCAAGACACCTAGGAATGTGGACCCCTTATAATAATCACCTCCTCAAATGTTCTATCTCTTATATCACCAAAATGGGGGTTAACTTTCACCATGAATTTTCGATGGGAGGCATTCAAGCCATAGCACCTAGTGAGAAGATTAAGCACTACATCTGGATGTATATGTGAGGCTGCTTCTGGATGAGTGACTTGCGATTCAGTGTCCCCCATAAAATAGATTGTCTTCCCTGATGTGTATTGCCGTCATGCAATCCATGTAGGGCCTGCATGAAACAAAAGGGGTGGAAGGAAAAATCTATGCCTCTTTTCAACTTTGTTTCTAAAACTGGGTATCTCCTCTCATCTCCTGCTCTGGGACGGGGATTCACATCATTAGTATTCCTGGTCTCAGGCCTTCAGACTCAGAATGAATTCTAGCACTATCTTTCCTGATTTGCAACTGCACAGGAGGGAGCTAGTGGAACCACTCAGCCTCCATATCCATGTGAGCCAACCCTCATTCCCCCTCCCCCCAGGATAAATGCTTCCTGAAAAGTTATCAGGAAAATGGGGATGAGGATTTCACCTTACCTTTTCTGGGCATAATGCTTTTTTTCAATTATCTTAGTGGTGATCACAGGCCATGTTATTTATTAAAATGTGTGTGTGGTAGCATGGATTAAGTGAGCCAGGGGAATGCATATTTAATTTTGGTTTATATACTTGGATTCTTTCAGTAGATTGGCGTGATCAGAGATAATGATAAGGATCATAAGGCTAAGGCAGTATCTATTGCCTTTTGGTGCTCAGGAGAAACATTGTCTACTATAGGTCATAAGCACAACTTGTGATGTCTGTGACTCACACATAGAAAAGTAACTTGTGAAATGGCACTCACAACAGAATCTACCAAAACATGAAGGATGTCTCCACGGTGGAAGGCTGTACAATATTAAGTATCAGAGTGACAACCCTGAGGTGCATGATTTAAAAAAAAAAAGATGTAAAAAAGTGAATTTAAAAATATTTATTTATTTATTTGAGAGGCAGAGAAGGCAGAGAGAGACACACACACACATACAATGAGAGAGAGAGTCCAGTCTTCCTCTCTGCTATGGCCCAGGAGGGCAGAGGAGGGTGACCCAGGTGCTTGGGAGACCGGGAGGAAGTACCCAGCTCCTGGCTTCAGATCAGCACAGCGCTGGCCGTAGCGGTCATTAGGGGAGTGAACCAATGGAACGAAGACCTTTCTCTCTGTCTCTCTCACACTGTCTATAACTATCTCTCTGTCTCTCTCTCTCACTGTCTAACTCTGCCTGGCAAAAATTAAAAAAAATAAAAAATAAAAAAGAACTTCAGACATTTTAGATCTAGAATCATCCAGTTTACCTCTCTCTATAAGTGGGGAATGCCAAAGTCACTTTTTCCAACTAAACAGATAATGAACACTTAGAATGACAAGATAGATATGGAGATGATCTCTAAGAGAGAGGGAGGCAGAGAGAATGAGAGAGAGAACACTTAGCCATAAACAAAAAGTGAGAACACTGGTGGGGAAAGTAATAGGTGATGTTGTGGTTTAAATCAATCCTCCAAAAAGATAAGTTGAAGTCCTACTCCCAGATCATGCATATATAACTTATATTTGGAAACAGGGCCTTCATAGAGAATCAATCTAGGATGAGTCCATACTGGGTTAGTGTGGGTCCTACTACAGCTGATGTTATTACAAAAGGTAAATTTTGAAAAAGAGGCAGATTCAGGGAAGACCATGAGCCAACACAAGAAGAAACTAGAGTGCTATAGCTGCAAACCAAAGAATCCCGGGTTTGCTGAGAACATTAGAAATTAGGAGAAGGCAAAGGAGTGTTCTGTGCTGGAGACTGCGTACTGAACAGGGCTCTATGGCAGATTTACTTCATGCTTGTAGCCAATAGAACTGTGAAAGAATAAGTTTCTGTTGTTTCAGGCAAATCTGTTTGTGACACTTTATTATAGCAGCCCCAGGTAACAGATATTACAAAGGTGAGAAGGTGCAAGGCACATATCTTATTCTCACAGTGTTTCTCTTTCACGCACCCAGAATTCTTGTTTTGTTTAGTTGACTCTTTTGATGTTTACTGTGTAATTTGTGTGGCTGATAGGATATATTAAGTTTGAAACAATGAGGAAAACTGAAAAATAACTTCTTCTTGATAGCAGAAAAAATAGTAATTTGCACTGTGACTCTTCTCTGAAGGTAATACAAAACATATGCCACCATATTATTTTTGAAATAAGTGACTATTACATGGATTGAGAAGAAATAAAGTATTTTTGTGTTTCCTAACTTTAGAAGAAATAACAATTATTGTTATCAAACACCAAGGCACTGAGATTGTTTTGCTATCCCAAAACCTTTCAGCAATAGTTTTATTCATAAAACATAATTTATATGCATTTATTTTAATATCTATATCTCTATCCTTGCATTAATTTATTGATTTCTTTCATGTTACTGTGGCTATTTGATGACCAATTACCACAGCATCTGTTAAAGACAAATGCATTTCCAATGTCAGTATTGTTGAGAGGTACTTGGCATGTCTTACCTTCAGAACTGTAACACTCATTAAATATATAGGCACTCATAAGTAAGTTTCTCATCGCATTCATTATGAAATGACTCATAGTAAGTGATAAACAAACACATAATATAATGGCAATCTCTGGAAATACATATCTGTAAATTAATATTAATAGTATCTCAGAGAATATTATGATCAAATACCATATTATTGAATTATTGAATCTTCCCGAGACATGCTCACTACAACAGTGTTTATATTATGCTTTCTGTATACATATTCCTGATATTAAAATGTATAAATAATCTCAAATCACCCACAATGATATTTTAATAATTGTTTCCTTCTAGGGAAAACATGTAGATGGAATATAAATACAATTACTTTCAAATAAAAGTAAATAGGTGTAAGGCAACATTTACTAAGAATTGATAGAAAGGGGGTAAGCTATATTAATTCAAGTATTATCCTGTATATTATTTGAAGACTTGCAAACACATAAATGAATCATGCTGACACTTGATATAGAATATTATCACTGGGCATTTTCAAGTTTTTAAAGACATGGGGGCAATATAAATATTCTTATTATACTTATGGCCCACATCTACACTGAGAATTTTTTAATGATTAATTTATTTATCACAACAGGCAAACTTACATAGTGTTTACTATACACTAGACCCTATTTAAATAGTCTTACCTTTAAAAGATATTTTAGTCTTATTGAGTCATATTAGGTGGACAAGTGTCCTAAAGATACAAGTCTATTACACAGTAAAATGGGGTTTTGAGCCCAATAACAAAAACACTACTCTTCTATATACAGTGCATTCTCTTTCTCTATCTCTTCTTGTGTGTGTGTATGTGTGTGTTAACAAAAGAATGGATAATTCTGTGTGTACAGTTTTTTTTGTTTAATATTTATTTTTACTTATTTGAAAGTCACATTGAGGAAGGAAGGAAAGGAGGAAAGAAGGAAGGAAGGAAAGAAGGAAGGAAGGGAGGGAGGGAGGGAGGGAGGGAGGAAGGGACAAGAGGCAGGGAAAGTTCTACCCACTGCTTTAATCCCACATGGCTGCAACATCCAGGACTGGACTAGGCTAAAGTCAGGATCCCAGAACTCCATCTGGGCCTCCCATCTAGGTTGCTGGGACCCAAGCACTTGAGCCATCATCTGCTGCCTCCCAGGGTGCACATTAGCAGAAAGTTGGATTGGAAGCTGAGGCAAGAATTGGTGCCAAGCACTCTGATATGAGATGTGGGTGTTCCAAGCAGTGGCTTTGATGCACTATTTTGAATATTGAATTCAACCAGTCATGTTTTCTGTTTTATGGTCAGTTTTCAGTCTGACAATGGAAATTCAGTCTGACAATAAAGCCACTCAAAATCATATAGCAGGCAATGTATTTGATGGAAATCTTGCACTCTCTATCATCCACTTTATCTTCTCATTTTGAGTGTTGGGATGTTCCCTTAAAAGCAAATTCAAAATTATCTCAGATCCAAGATTTCTCACTTTCTCTTGCTCCACACCTAAATTTAGGTAGATTGAACACTTGTTATGTCATTCCTAGAAAAGTATCATCCTCTCTCTGCTGATTCCTGAAAAATAATCAGGCAAGTTCCCATTGCACTATTTCTGGTCACACAGCATCTTTATTTCTCTTACTAGAGATCTCAGAACAGCTTAGTTGTTCCAACCTCTGTGTGGCAACTTGGTCAAAGTGAGCATAGACGATTCAAACCTAGTTTTGGTTTGATACTTGGATCCCTTATTGTATTGGTATGAGTACAGATGATGATAAGGATAACAAACCCTTGGTTAAGAAATCCGCTCCCTATGACCCCCCTACAGTGGTCCACCTGGTGCAGGGCACAGAGTTGCTGTTTGCTTTATAAAAACACCCTTCATCTTCTTTTCAGTTAACTTTTCTAAACAAAAAGTATGTGTGGTGGTAGTGATAATTTTAGTGGTGAACTATAGCTACTGTAATGGGAGACATCAATTTTATAGTAGTAGAGCAGAGTAGAAATCCACTCACATAGGCAGAAAGGGGGCATATCTTGGGCCTCCAGGAAACACGACAGAGGGAAATACATTATGATCTTCTATGATTCAAAGCTCTTTTGAGGAAACACCATGCTCTGGTCTCCTAATTTTTGCAACTACTTTAAGTCTGAAGGCTGCATGTGCAATTCCAGACTTAGCTTATGATTTTAATCACCATTTCCCTTGGCATCACTCAGATTTCTTATAGAAACAGCATGGTGTCACCCCAGCTCTGGTACCTCTCAGCAACAAAATAAAACAAAACAACAGTGCTATTCAGCTCCTCCAGGTATCTTCCCTCCCCATTCTTCATGTATCATTCACACATTCAGTAGGGCAGTTGGATGCCCCATGACAGCTAGTGTGAATAAGTACATCAGATTTGACAACCTGCCTTTAGGCAGTTCCTTTAACAAGGAAGACTAGATTCAATACTTTGAGCTGATGTATGATTCTGAATGCCTAGCAGCGGACTAGGAGACCCCATTGCAGATACTTTCAACCTCTTCTTCCCAGGTAATATCCCAACTGGGGACAGGGGCAATCATTGCAATCAACACATATTTTCAGGGTCACTATATGCACCCTCACATTGTATGTCTCATGTGGATGCCAGACAGAAGATACTATCTCAAAAAGATAATATCTAGCACATTCAGTGTGGTCTTTAAAACCTTCATTCTTTTTTTAATAGAAAATACCAACTCTGCCATGGAAGACATTCAGGTCAGCCTCAGCTTGATGGTCATGTTTATTTTGGGTGTTAGAATTTCTCTGTCTTTTCTCCTTAAAGGTCAAGATAGAGTTTGAGATTTTTTTTTTCAGCCAATTGCCTCTGTATATTTGAGACATGTTTGAGGCTGAACTGGCAGGTTGACACCGTTTTGCTCTTGGAATCCTGCAAAGAGTAGTCTGAATTGTATAAGACAATTTAAATTATTTTGTCCCAGACTCTGTCATTCTGATCGGAGTGGTTGACAGGACAGTATGATCATGGGACCATTCACAAGGAATCAACAAGACAGTTTAGAAGGAGGGATGGATATTATGAGATAATTCTCCATGGATCTCTTATCTTGTATATTATCTAAGCAGAAAGACTGAAAGCTTTTGTTCAGAATTAGCTCTTCAATGAGCTTTATACAGCAAACACTGTTAGAAGATAGAGATTTTGACTTTTTTTTTAGTACTAATGGTAGGTTTGCTCACTGTTAATTAACAGAAAACTACTATATATTTCTGGGGCACAGGTCAGGCAGGTTTGCTTGTGGTGCACAGCAATGATTTTGAAAGCTTTAAAGATGGGGCTGCATTATCGGCATCCCATACGAGCACCAATTCATGTCCTGAATGCTCCACGTTTAATCAAGTTCCTTGCTATTGACCTGGGAAAAGCAGTAGAAGATGGCCCCGTGTTTGGGTCCTTCCCACTCAATGTGGGAGATATGGGATGGAGTTCCAGGCCCTGGCCAGTACAGACATCTGGGGAGTGAACCTCCTGATGGAATATCTCTCTTTTTCTGCCTTCCCTCTTTCTATATAACTCTGACTTTCAAATAAATAAATAAATCTTTAAAAAATTGTTTAAAGTGGCAGTATCTTCCTGTGTCACTGTGCTTCACCCATGTGAGACTTTAGGGACTAGGAGCCTGGCATGAACACAAGCATCAAACTACTTAATGTATTTTAAATAGTACAGTTCTTTGTCTCCATCTCAGAATTCTTGTTCCTCCCATCAATATATACAAACCTGTAGCAGCATAACTTGCAGCTTACAAGTTAGGTAAAATTGCAAGAACACTTGACAGTTCTTGACCTTAACCTCATATATCCAACCTCAATATTATGGGGAAAATTCACTGTTTTTTTTATATAACAACTTATAGCAGTGAGTTACAAATATTTTTGATGAAATATGTGCAGAGGAAAGAATATATTTTATCCCAGAAGGCTGAGAATAGAATCTGAAATTTGTTTCTACTTCCCTCTATACTGAAATTTATTTTAAACTACATTTCCATATGAGAAAAAGTCATGTTAATTTTGCTTTACTCCACATAATAAATTTGCATTTAGCTTTAAATAAAATGACATAATGAAGAATTCTTCACAAGGTACATCATTTGAGTTACTCAACTTGTTCTCTGGGTTCCTGCCTTTTCTCCCCCATCAGATCTTCATGTAATGTTGGTGGACTTGATGCTTATGACCATAAGGCTTTGTATATTTAGAGACTATTGCTCATTACAGGACACTGGGTTTGGCTAAGATTTCAAATAGTTGATTTTAAATGGATTGCAAATTAGAATATAATTTTCATTGGCAACAATATATTATATTAATATATATTTATATTATATGTAATACATTATATATTTTAATATAAATCCAAAAAGTACAAATTGAAATTTCAAAAAAGAATGAATTTTTATTGTTTAATATAATTATACAATAAAATTCAACCATAGAGAATAGGCAGAGGTAGAATAGGTAAAATGTTCTCCACTTGTAAGTGCTCCTGGCAATGGACAAAATGTGTGGATATTCAGAAGACTTGATTTTTTTTCCCTGCTAAACAGTGCCAAAACATAAATAATCACATAAATCGAAATTTTGTATTCAAATTTTGCAAGATACTCAAGATAGTAAATATATTTCATTTCATACAAAGGTGTTAGGGAAACTCAAGCAAATTAGTTGATAGAACTTTAAGACATTTGAAAAATTATAAAATACATTTAAAGACTTACATTGTCATATTTAAATGTTGAGCAATACAGAAACTATTATTTTTATTCATTAAAATGTAACATTATTTCAAAATGATTTACTACATTATTGTTCTAAGGGCAATGGTTCTTCTAATGTCAATTTTTCTGAAGTAGAATCAGATAAGCATGAATTACTACTTTATGACTGAAAAACATATTTTGGAGTACAAAGCTAAAAGTCTATTTTTTTAAGCTTGAAATTTTTATTTTTTATTTAGTAAATATAAATTTTCAAAGTACAGCTAATGGATTACAATGGCTTCCCCCCCATAATTTCCCTCCCACTCACACCCCTCCCATCTTCCGCTCCCTCTCCCATTCCATTCACATCAAGATTCATTTTCAATTCTCTTTATATACAGAAGATCAGTTCAGTACATATTAAGTAAAGATTTCATCAGTTTTCACCCACACAGAAACACAAAGTGTAAAATACTGTTTCAGTACTAGTTAAGTCTATTTATAAAAGATAATTAGATTGTGATTTTTACATATCTCTGTTAAACCCAGTACTTATTGTGGATTTATCATTATTAAAATGCCCTTGAAAGACACATTTGGTTTAGTAGGTAAGAGGCAGTTGGCACACCTGTGTCTCAAATCAGAGGGGCTGGATTATACTTGTGGTCTGGCTCTTGATTACAGCTTCCAAAGAAATTGATGGCTTCCAACCCATGCATATACTGGAAGACTGCAGTAGTAAGTCAAGAAATTGGGTCCCTACCACCTGTATAGGAGACCTGGATTGAATTCCCTGCTTCAGCTTTGCCCCTTTCCCGACTATGATATGGGTATTTGATGAGTTAGCCAGGAAAAAGAAGTCTTTCTTTCTCTCTCTCTTTCTGTCTCCCTCCGTCCCTCTCTTCTTCTCTCTCTGTCTCTCTCTGCCTCTCAAATACATTAATATTCTAAAATGTTCTAAAAGGCTTGAAATTGATGCATACAAATGTAAATAAGTTATTTACCCTCCACAATATCATCATTTAGTATTGATAAATGTTCATTGGGCATCATAATATATAGCAAGTGACATTACAGAGAAAGAAATAGAGCTGTAAATATTCAAAAAAAGGAGTTTATGAAGAAAATAGCATGATACACTTTGATATATGTCAAAATATTGACACCTAGAAATTTAGAGTATGAATCTCGAGCAAAGAATGTTACTACTCCTCAATATTTAGGCCACTAAGCATATAATTTTAATTTGCTAAGAATGTAAAAACAAAAAAATCCCTCCCTCTTTGAAATTGACCTCTAAGGAATTATTGGTGGAGAGTGTATAAAAATGAAAACAAATTTTTACTCCAAACACCTGATGTAATTAAAGGCAACAGGCACAATATGGGGATGAGAAACAAGCATAAGGTAAGGAGACAGGAACCAGGCGCCAGCTTGAAGGTGACGTATCAGAAAGTTATTTTAGTCTCTTGGTGTTTTGTGCTACTCAGGAGATTCCTTTATACCAACTGTTTCTGCTCAGGGGAGGTTGCCTTGAAAATTAGAATACAGGGCACAGATAATAATACTTGAATTTACATCAGGTACTTAGTGTTTTAAAAGCTGCTTATGAAAAAATGACTTTGCATTTCCCTGGCTAATTTTAAGCAAATAAATTGTGAGTGTTTAACACAATGTCATATTCAGTAAATTAGTAGCCTGTATTTTCTCCATTTACTTGAGTAAACTTTGAGGGGAGTAAGAATTATGCCCTGGATATGAAAATGCTACCACCACAGTGCCATCTGGCTCCTCAGATGTCAGCTTTCTTTTTTTGTTGGAAAATTTATTTTTCTGTTAGAAAGGAAGTGAGCATGGCTAGTAACCCTCAGAGATAAGATTACAGACTCTTGTCAGAATCCTTGTGCAATAATGCTCTTGTTCTGCATTTCTTTTTATCAATTTCATATTTCGTTTTAATTTAGAGTAGTTGAAGGTGAATCAATGACTTGGACAAAAGTATTTCATTCTGAATATAATGAAAAGGAAATTAAGATATTTAAAATACATGGAGTAGGAGAAAGATTAAAATTAATCTCAGATACGAATACAGGCTCAGCTACTTATAAAAATGATGACATTGAAAGTAATTTCCTCTGTCTTTCACTACTGTTTCCACATATATAAATCATATCAACCTTATGATAATTTGTAAGATACATATTTGAGTCACTAGCATAGTGGGAAGTTGTCCTCAGAAGCCTCCTCTTGACAGCTGGTGAGGTAGTAGAGAAACAATATCTCTGCCTGCAAGCATCTCAAGGGAATGAAAAATTATCTCCCTTTCTCCTGGTTCTGTGTTGCATGCCACACATGGTAGGAGCTTATATATATTTGTTTAATGAATAAACTAATAATACAAATATTAAATTTAGAAAGCATTAATTTTCTTTTCTCTGAGATAAATTCTTTTTTTTTTTTATTTTATTTGATAGATGAGTTAGACAGTGTGAGAGACAGAGAGAAAGGTCTTCCTTCCATTGGTTCACTCCCCAGTTGGCCGCTAAGGCCGGAGCTATGCCAATCCGAAGCCAGGAGCCAGATGCTTCTTCCTGGTCTCCCACGCGGGTGCAGGCACCCAAGCACTTGAGCCATCCTCCACTGCCTTCCCAGGCAACAGCAGAGAGCTGGATTGGAAGAGGAGCAACCGGGACTAGAATCCTGGCGCCTATATGGGATTCCGGCATGGCAGGTGGAGGATTAGCCAAGTGAACCACAACGCTGGCCCCTCTCTGAAATAAATTCTACAATTCATTCGGTAAAATTGTTTGTGGGTTTTCTTTTTGATGTTCCAAAAACTTGGAATCAAGGTGGAAATTACACTGTTCCTTATTTCTAGTTCCTAAGTGTAGAGATTATTTTAGCATTCTTTTAAAACATTTGTAAATTAATAATGTGATCATGCAAACTCAATCCTAAATTTATGTGTAAGTTCTTATGAACTCAATTCTAAAGTCTGTTTGGTTATATTAGTTGTGGATATTTAGTTTGGGTATTTCAGAATCTTGTCCTTTTGAGTTGGAGATGCAATTTCTTCAGTATATTCCCTTTTACCATAGTTTTATTTATACTGGTGCTACATAATTTTTGTCAAAGCTTATATGATACATATCATTGCTTTTCCAGTATAAGCAAGTATTGCTTTGGAAAATAGAAAGTTTAAAATGATACATAATTAAAACATTTTTAACTTTAGTAAATCCTGTCAATGATACATTTTACAGTATATGGTGTAAGATTATCTATTAATATACCTTTTTGAGAACTTGGATAAAATTGCAAATAAATTTTAATGATAATGACTGAAGAAATGCATTACCTTGTATTCACTGATTCATTCAATCCTTTATATATAGTTTTATAAATTGTCTTTTTTTATCCCTTTTTGCTGCGTATTCTTAGCTAATGCACCAATTGTCTCACATCAGCAACTTTCCTATTGGATCATCTTCTCCAGTGTTGCTTGCCAACAATGTATTATCTAACTCTTGCCAAAATAATCATTTAAAGTAAATATTAAATTCTCTATCCCTCTACTTGTATCTACTTGACCTTAAGAGAAAAAAAATCTAATTTTTTTTGTTTATCATTGAATGTCTTTCATGATTTGCTTTTCGCGTATCACTCCATCCTCATCTTGTGACATCCTGTTACACGTACAAACAACCCCATCCATATGTCTTACTCATATTAATTGTAACACTGATCACAAATAGTATGTGCTTTCCCATGCACTCATCATTTAGCATAAATCAGTCCTTCTGTTGGGAATGTATCCACTTTGTTCCCTTCATTCTCTGACCTACAATCACATAACCTGCAATATGCAATAGAAACATCACCACTAAGCTTCCCCTGAGGTTCCAAGAGTGCCTTAGTTTCTTCTATTTCATTTTCCGATATATTCCCTCTATGCAAGCTTATTGGCTACTTTAAATATGTCTTGGAAGACTGAAGAGCAGAATTTTATTTTTTTTAGAAAATGCTAGCAGAAAGGACTGAGAAAATAGTTACTATAAAGCATGGATAAATGTTAAAGAAAGAGAGGTTTAACACGATTGCCCAGTATAAAATGTATACATGTATTAAAATACCACATGGCACCACAAAATTATGTATACTTCCTGAGTCAGTTTAAAATACACAAATTATATAAACAATCAAGTAGACACATTGAGATAGTAGTTGGACAACAAAGAAAGAGCTAGAGGAAAGGATTAATTTCTTACTTTATGCTATTTACAAATGTGTACCCCCTTGAGTAAGACACTTTTCAGACTACCACTTACTTCAATGATTAAGCTTACATTTTAATATTAATATTCATCACAAACTTTAAGTAGTATCAAGTTTGATAACATATGAGAAAACACATTCATAACAGCTGTGCACTGTATGAGTAGAAATGGTGTTTATGATGACTGAAAATATCACAAAACTGATGAAAGCATGCTGTTCAGTTATTCTTTATCTCATGCTCAAGTAATCGGTGAATTGGTGACCAACCTGTTGACTCAATAATGGTTAATTAATATTTCCCTAATATAAAGTCATCACCCTGTGCTGCCAGTACATAATTCTTTCATTCACTTTTGGGGAACTGCTGTATAAGAAAGCAATATATAAATAGAAAATTTGACTTATTTTATTAGAATTATTTCTCCTTCATTGAATATCCCCATGGTTTCCATGCTCCATTGAACTTTTAATAAAGCTAAATTTTAAAAATCTGCTAATAGCTATATAACTAGAATTCTCAAGTGACTTATCGTTTCACATGTTTCTGTCTTTTTTATGACCATATGAAAAAAATCATATAATACCCAATTTAAATGTTTTTCAATGGTCTTCAGTGTAAAATATCCTAGTGAAAGTATTTTATTGTGTTTAATAACTTTAGTATAATACCATTTACACAATTTTTTAAATGTTTAGCATATGAAGTTTGATAACACGAAAACACATTTCTAAAAGCTTTTGCAGCTAATGTACAAAGCATAAAAAGAAAAAATGATATTTCCTCCTTGTAGAAAACTGATAGGAATATTAAGTTGTTTAAAAATTGTTATATTTCCGGGGCCGGTGCCGTGGCTCAGTTGGTTAATCCTCCACCTGCAGTGCCAGCATCCCATATGGGTGCCAGGTTCTCGTCTCGGTTGCTCCTCTTCCAGTCCCGCTCTCTGCTGTCGCCTGGGAGGGCAGTGGAGGATGGTCCAAATGCTTGGGCACCTACACCTGTGTGGGAGACTGGGAAGAAGCACCTGGCTCCTGGCTTCGGATTGGTACAGCACTGGCCATAGTGGCCATTTGGGGAGTGAACCAATGGAAGGAAGACCTTTCTCTCTGTCTCTCTCTTTCACTGTTCATAATTCTACCTGATAAATAAATTTTAAAAAAAGAGTTTAGGTCTTATAAAAAATAAAAAAGCAAAAAGTGCTATATTTCCTACATTTTTGATAGGCAGGATTTCATGATAATTTGAATGCCATATGCAGTTATCATATTTAGAATACACTTATTATGACCACAAGGAACAATTTTGACAAATCTCATTCAAGTAAGAGACTAGATTAGGTGACACATTTTAATTAACAAATTGCTGCATGTGAGGGCTTGATGTTCATATTTTTTAAAGATAATTATAGAGTTTAAAAATTTATTTATTTGTTTATTTTTTCCATGTTATTTGAGAGGCAGAGAGAGAGAGAGGGAGAAATAGACAGATATACAGAAAATAATGTTCCTTCTGCTGGTTCACTCCTTCAATGCCCACAACAGCCAAGGAATGACCCCAAAAGTCAATCCGATTTTCTCACATGGGCAACAGGGCACCAGTACTTCCCAGAGTGTGCATCAACAGGAAGCTGGAAGTGGAAAATGGACCAATCGCTCAAATGCAGTATATGGGCATCCCAAATTTTAACCACTAAGCTAAATGACCACTCTCAGGTTTTTACAATTTTAGTTTCACCTTTTTGCTGCTATTTCTGATATTCAATATTCCAGGGTTTGTTAATGACAATAGAAGTTAAAGTTTATTCCATTAATAAAAGAAATTTTAAAGACATTCATTTGGCCAAGTGGATAATATTTTAGGTTAAGATGCCTGCATCCATATCAAAATGCCTAGGTTTGAGTCCATGTTCTTGATTCCAGCTTCCTACCAAACAGTACCCTGGGAGGTAGCAGGTAATGACCAAAATGTTTAGGTGTCTGATACCCACTTGGGAGACCTGGATTGAATTTTTTTTCTTTTAATTATTGACAGGCAGAGTGGACAGTGAGAGAGAGACGGAAAGGTCTTCCTTTTGCCGTTGGTTCACCCTCCAATGGCCGCCGCGGCCGGCGCACCACGCTGATCCGATGGCAGGAGCCAGGTGCTTCTCTTGGTCTCCCATGGGGTGCAGGGCCCAAGTACTTGGGCCATCCTCCACTGCACTCCCTGGCCACAGCAGAGAGCTGGCCTGGAAGAGGAGCAACTGGGACAGAATCCGGAGACCCGACCGGGACTAGAACCCGGTGTGCCAGCACCGCAAGGCGGAGGATTAGCCTAGTGAGCCGCGGCGCCAGCCCTGGATTGAATTTTAGCTTCTGGTTTTAAGCCCACTCCCCACCTTTGCCCCTGTTGTCATTTTGTGAGTGTGAATCAGTGGATAGAGGTCTCTTTGTCTCTCTCTTCACATTTCTCAAATAAGTAAGTAAAGAAATAATAATACAGAAAAGAAATTTCAGTTGAATAGAAATATTCACTTGTAAATGTTCAATAATCATTCATAATATTGGAAATGTAAAAACAAAGGAACAAGGAAAGAATATGCAATGAAGCATAGCAAAAAGTATCCAAAGAAGCTAATGAAATGACAATTTCAAAGTGCTTCAAGACAAAAACAACACTACCAACACAAATATTTACATACATTGGTAGATAGTCCATCCGTATTATTTTCTATTGCTGATGTTATGAATATGTAAAAAGAATGTTATCATGTGAAAAACCTGTTATAATTAATAGAATAATTTGTTTGAACTAGTAAAATTTCCATCCATGCATTATTCCTAAATATATGGCTTAATTTTTAGAAGGCCATTGGTTTCCTAGTTACATTTGTTTGTAATTGATTTTTAGTTTAAATCCATTGTGACTACAGTACACAAGATTAATGAATTCAGTCTTTCAAAATTTCTTTAGGTAGTTTTGTGTACCAGTACATCGTTGGTTTTGGGAAATGTCCTATGTGTTCTTGAAATGAGTGGGAGTTCTGTTATTGATTGTTTTGCTTTCTGTATATATGTTGAGTTATTTTATGAGTGTTTAGATTTTCTTGAACTTCAGGTTTTTTCTGCTGTTCTTAACATCAATTGGATATGTGAACCATATTCCTATTATGATTGGTATACTTGTGGAGTTGGTTGTTTCTGTATGTTTAAAAGATTAATTTATTTAAACTGCAGAATGACAAAGAGGAGGGAGAGGGAGAGAGAGAGAGAGAGAGAGAGAGAGAGCTAGACAGTGGGAATGATTAGGGAGAGAGTGAGAGTGAGAAAGAGATCTTCCCTCCGCTGGTTCATTCCCCCAGATAACCGTAGCAGCTAGGTCTGGGTTCAGGTGAAGCTAGGAACCAGGAATTCCAGGTCTCTCACATGGGTATCAGGGGCCCAGGCTCGTGGGTTATCACCTACTGCCTTTCCAGGCACATTATCTAGAAGGTGGATTGGAAGAAGACTCAGCATCACAATCACCAGTTTAACCTACTTTTAATGTCAGTTATGTAAAATTCTTATTTTTACACACTGTTAACTTTATATGTAAGTGTAAAAATACAGAATAATTATGTACATAAGTGTCAAATATATTTAATACATATATAATACATCATAATATACAGTTAATGTGACTAATATTATGTAGCATATATTATATATGTATATATTACACAAAATGTATTTTTATTAGTGACACTGATTGCTATATTTATTGTAACATTGATACTGGCATTTAACTACTTTGAGTACAGAATATACATCTTCAATTTCATTATTGTTACTCTCATATTTTTAAAAATATAACTGACAAATATTTCCATATATGCAATAAAAACCAAATTGCAGTGTTATTACATTTCAGCCTGTACATATGATTTCAGAAACCAAGGAGAAGGCGATGTGTCATATTCCCCCAGGTTTTTTTCTATCCTCATTTTATTCCGTCATTTCTAAAAATTCTAAGTCTTCATCTTTCATAATTACCCTTCTGTTTAGAAAAATTCTTACACCTTAAAATATTTTATTTCTTAGGAATGTTAACAACATTTTTTTTCCGTTACCTATAGTGTTCTCATTTCCCTTACATTCCTGATATTTCACCAGCATCAAATTCTGCTTTTCTTTAAGAGGTTGCTGCTATACCACTTCTGGCTCCAAAGTTTGAGATGGAAAAACTATGATCAAATTATGGTCCTGTATGTGGGTTATGCTGTTTCTCTCTGACTGCATTCATTTTTCTCTATATTTAGTTTTCATAAACTTAATTTGTATGTTTTGATGTGGATCTATTTTGGTTTACTACATATGGAATTTACTAAGTTTTTTTTTAAATGTCATTTGTTTATGTTCATCTACATGAAAGTCAGATCAAGAGAGAGAGATTTCCCATTCACTGGTTCGCTTCCCAAATGCCCACAATACATCAGCCAGGGCTGGGCCAGGACAAAGCCAGGTGTCTGGAACTCAATCCAAATCTTCCATGTGAGTTGCAGGGGCCCAAACACTCAACACGTCTTCTGCTGCCTCCTAGAATGCAGTAGACAGCAGTTGATCAGAGACAGAGTAGCCAGGATTGGAACCGACACTCTGATGGAGGATGCAACCGTGCCCTAACCCTCTGTGCCACAAAACTTGTCCTCATTCAGTTTTAAATTTTTTATGCTTTTCCAAGTTTTCAAAGTTTCAGCTGTTATCCCTTTGATTATTTTGCTCACACTCTCACTTACCTAGATGTAAACATGGCGTTTGCAGATCCCTGTCACCTTCCTACATGATGTGGATGATGACTCTTGTTGTCTCACAGAATTTTGCGATTCATCATTTTCTTCAGTCTATCCTCTATATTTCTCAGTTTAAGTAAATTCTATTAATCAGTCTTTTAGTTCACTAATATATCATCATTCATCCCATTGTACTGTTGAGTGAATCTAGAACAATTTTGTTATTTGTTTTTAGTTCCATAATTTCCACTTGAGTATATGATGACTTGTTTCTTTGCTGAAATTTTCATTGTTTTCACTTTTTCAAACAAATGTACTATTGTTTTTTTTTTTTTAATTTTTTTGACAGGCAGAGTGGACAGTGAGAGAGAGAGACAGAGAGAAAGGTCTTCCTTTTGCCGTTGGTTCACCCTCCAATGGCCGCCGCGGCCAGCGCGCTGCTGCCGGCGCACCGCGCTGATCTGATGGCAGGAACCAGGAGCCAGGTGCTTTTCCTGGTCTCCCATGGGGTGCAGGGCCCAAGCACCTGGGCCATCCTCCACTGCACTCCTGGGCCACAGCAGAGAGCTGGCCTGGAAGAGGGGCAACCGGGACAGAATCCGGTGTGCCGGCGCCACAAGGCGGAGGATTAGCCTAGTGAGCCACGGCGCCGGCTGTACCATTGTTTTTTTTAAAAAAAGATTTGTTTATTTATTTGAAAGAGTTACACAGAGAGAAAGAGAGGCAGAGAGAGAAAGAGAGATAGGTCTTTCATCACTGGTTCATTCCCCAATTGGCCACAACAGCTGGAGGTGTACCAATCCAAAGCCAGGAGCAAGGAGCTTCTTCTGGGTCTCCCACTTGAGTGCAGACACCCAAGGACTTGGGATATCTTCTGCTAGGTTCCCAGGCCATAGCAGAGAGCTGGATGAGAAGTGGAGCAACAGGGTCTCAAACCGGCGTCTATATAGGATGCTGGCACCGCAGGTGGTGGCTTCACCCACTATGCCACAGTGCTGACCCCATACTGTTGCTTTTTGAAACATTTTTTGGAATTCCTTCTTTAAAATCCTTATAGATACTTGTAGCATCTGATTATTTTTTGAGTTTGCATGTTTTCTTGTCCTACCTCATTCAAATCATGATTTGTCTGGTTTGTGGTGTAAGTGATAATGTATTGTATTCTGGATATTTGGATATTACATTATAAAATTATTCTTATTTTTATCCAGAGGAAAATTTAAGCAGTGCCACGTGATGGCTGAGCGGGTGCATATGCTAGTTTTCTCACCGTGAGCCCTTCTTCACTCACGATTTGCACTGTGTCAAGTGGCTGAGTTCAGACTTCTCAGAGCTCTAACATCTTCCCTGTAAAAGTAAGGCACCAACTTGTATTGCTTCGTTACCTTTTAGTGACAATGCAAGCTCTGCTCCTTACTAGGTGCAGCTGAAACCAGGGGAGAGCAGTGGAGGATCAATTATCCCACTTCCAAGCACCCTGCTCACCCTGTTCACGCAGGATGAGCATGTAGACATTCAACTTGCTGGGACATTCAGGGGACAACACAAGGAGTAGTGGGATCTGGGATCCCTCTCATCAGTTATTATGTAATAAATGGTTGGAGGTGGAGGTGGAAGTGGAGGTGGAGGTGGAGGCTCAACTTGCGCAAGGACCAGCAGGTTATCTGAAAATAAAATATAAGAAATAAGAATATAGGTAACTGAGACATCCAATTTTATTTGATTTGTGTCAAGTTCACTGATTCAAATTTAATGTTTATAAAACAATATTATGCTTGTAAAGTATATCTGAAAGTTGGTTCTTATGAAGTTTTTCAATCATTTTAAACATGTATCTACAAGAGCAGTTTCATTTAAAAATACTATATTACATAAATCAGCCAAAAAATAAAGCTGATTTTAAATGTCAGTAAAATAAAGAATATACTTATAAAACCCTACTGTTTCTACAGAATTCAGTCTAATTTTAGAAAAATAGTACATTTTATCAAGCTGTTAATAGCCATAGGTGAAAACTCAGCTTAGGTTGGAAAGGAAGATTTTCGAAGTGCCGTCACTGTTTTGGCACTAATTGGTCATTTCAAGCTCAGGGAGTTTCAAGATTGACTAAAAGAAATGGAAAAGTTATTGCTCAGTAACTGGTGATTAGGGGATAAAACAGGGAAAGAATTCTTGTTTAAAAGGTTTAGAACTTCTGCAATATCTCTAAAAATAAATTCTGTACAAAATATCGGGACTATTTGTCGCTCCCCCTCTTCGTGGAGGAACGACACAGGACCCTGCGCTGTTCTTTCATCTGCTCGGCCTTCCCTGGGTTTGCTGCTGGTTCTTCCCGGGTTGGCTACCGTCCCTTCCACCTCCGTGGAAGGGCGGTTCCCCCTAGCCACTTTCCCCACTTCCGTGGGGGAGCGGCACACCGCCGGCCGGCTCTCTCGGGGGCTGCACAGGTGTTCCTCTTAGATGTTCCCCTTAGATGTTCCTGGTGCATGTTGTCTCTCTCCTCCTTTATAGTCCTCTTCCACCAATCCCAACTCTGCTACCCACACGCCAAGTACACTGCTCTCCTCCAATCAGGAGCAAGTCCTACAGTTTATTGGTTGAACTGGAGGCAGCTGTGTAGAAGCTGTTTCTCCCTTCTCAGCGCCATATTGTGGGAGAGCAGATGTATAGAATAAGTCTTAATTCCAGTAACTTAGTCTAGTCCGGGTTGCTCCCCACACTATTTTTTTTTTTTTTTTTGACAGGCAGAGTGGACAGTGAGAGAGAGAGACAGAGAGAAAGGTCTTCCTTTGCCGTTGGTTCACCCTCCAATGGCCGCCGCTGCAGCCGGCGCACCGCGCTGATCCGATGGCAGGAGCCAGGAGCCAGGTGCTTCTCCTGGTCTCCCAGGCAGGTGCAGGGCCCAAGTACCTGGGCCATCCTCCACTGCACTCCCTGGCCACAGCAGAGGGCTGGCCTGGAAGAGGGGCAACCGGGACAGAATCCGGCGCCCCGACCGGGACTAGAACCCGGTGTGCCGGCGCCGCAAGGTGGAGGATTAGCCTGTTGAGCCGCGGTGCCGGCCTCCCCACACTATTTTTGTTTTTCTTAAATCATGGTTGATAATAAATGTAACATCAAAAAGACATACTATACTTTTCTATATTTAACAATAAAAAGAATGTTTGAAAACATTATTTTACACCTATATAAAGGCAAACTATCAAGCTTCACAGCAGATGATATTTTAGATATCCTACTAGTCTGAATGGTCTTAAAATTTACACCTCAAAATGTCAAATGGAAGACGCAGATGTTTAGCCAGTTTTCCTCAAATTCTCTCTTTCTGTGAAGGCACACTGGAAATAAGAATAGATTCATTAGAAGAGAGACTTTAAATAAATGGCTGCAAGGTAGCCGTATTACTAAGATTCCTTTCCAAGACCAATTCCTGGAAGATATTGTAGGTCAACATATATGAAAGCATAGTATTTTTCCTAGATAAGTCTTATTGATGAGTCTTTCCCTGAATTTCTGAAAATAATGCAGTTGAATCCAGAGAAAATTTTTCGGTCTTGTCACATGTCATTCCATTTGATCTAACTGAACTGCATCAAACATGTCATCAATAGCAATTGTTTACAGTAATTCTGATTTATTGCTCTTTTCTAAAATAACAGAGATAATCAATATTTGACTTTAAAAATTAACACGAAAGTATTTACCTACTTGCAAAAAGATGATTGAGTTTCTGTGGCGCATCCATGGTAATGATTTCAGATTATAACAAAAATAAAACCTGTTCAATACATAATACACAAAAATGTTTCAAGGGAATGGAAGTTGACACTGAGGTACAATTTGGAAGGTCTATCTCCCTTCTCTATTTTTCCTGCCCTTTTTACTATTCATACAATACCTATGGAGTTTCTTGTTCTCAGGATTTTTGCTTCTTATGTTGATATTACTTATATATCTGTAAATGTTTCTCCATTCCATACAGATCCATTACTTATGGTCTCAATGACAATTATATTGGTAGACAGATGAGCAGATGAACAAATACTAGATAAGCATATATAAACATATTAAGAGACAGAGAGAGAGAGAGAGAGAGAGAGAGAGAGAGGGTAAATATATACAAATCAACTATTGATTTGAGTTTATACTGCCTCCTATTAATATCACCTATGCAAGATAAAATTGAAAAATAAAAACTCACCAATACTGTGTTTCACATGACAAATAAACTAAAGGTATCAATGAATTTTTATTTATTTATAAATTGATTAATATAATTTCAGTTTAAGCTATTAGAATGCAAACATAATTTAATGATGCAAAATTTGAAGTAAAAAGTAATACTCTTCATGTTTTCTATGAGTTCATGGACATATCTTGAGTTATTAGAAAAAAAGTGCCATGATAGTAAAAGAAGGAGCACTATGTGTTTTATAAACGATACAGGCTGTTATTTCAACTCACATAAAATAAAGTAAATAACAAGAAAAACGTAAGCCTGATCTTAAATTTACTTTAAGAAAATCTATTGTCTCCAAAGTAAAAACAAATTTCTTATTGAAAGAACTGAGTAAAAGAGTTGACTAAGTCAGACTACTATGCAGATGGAGATGAAATCCACATGTATACTCTTTCATGTAAAAGTTTATTTCAGAAAAAAAAATAAACAGCCAAGCATGAGATATTGAAAAATGGCACTCTATAGGAGCTTTTCTTTTGTTAATTTTCTGCATTAGCCTTCTAACATGACCAAGGACAGCTTTAAAAATAATTTATGGGGCCGGCACTGTGGCACAGCATGAAAAGCCACAGCCTTCAGAGCCAGCATCCCCTATAGGTACCAGTTCAAGTCCTGGCTGTTCCACTTCTTTTTTTTTTAAGATTTATTTATTTGGAAGTCAGAGTTACACACACACACACACACACACACACACACAGAGAGAGAGAGAGAGAGAGAGAGAGAGAGGTCTTCCATCCACTGGTCTTCCATCACTCCCCAGAAAGCCACAACGGCTGGAGCTGTGCCAATCCGAAGCCAGGAGCAAGGGCTTCTTCCAGATCTCCTACTCAGGTGCAGGAGCCCAAGGACTTGGGCCATCTTCTACTGCTTTCCCATGCCATAGCAGAAAGCTGGACCATAAGTGGAGCAACGGGGACTCAACTGGTGCCCATATGGGATGCCGACACTACAGGCAGTGGCCTTACCCACTACGCCATAGTGCGGGCCCCTGTTCCACCTCTGATCTAGCTCGTTACTAATGGATCTGGCAACGTAGTGCAGGAACACCCAAGTCCTTGAGCCCCTGCAACCATGTGGGACATCCAGAAGAAGCTCCTGGCTCCTGGCTTCAGCCTGGCCTAGCTTCAGTCATTGAGGACATTTGGGGAGTATACAGGCAGATGGAAGATCTCTCTCCCTCTCTCTGTCTTTCTCTCTTCTTGTCTCCCTGTTACTCCTCCTTTCAAAATAATAAATAAATCATAAGCAATTTTTAGGATTTTCCTTTCAGTGAGGTTTCACTGTAAATACAGCCTAACATCTCTCCATCTCTGATTCTCATGCAATGGCAGACTTCACTGTTAAAAGAAGATTTTGCAATGATATTGGAGAAGGGGGAGGGCACTGGATGTCACTGTTTGGTTTGTCTCATGTGGTATCAGAGATTGTTTATCACAATCTCATGGAGGCTGCATCACTTGGAGAATACCTACAGAGAGAATTTTTGTATAAAGAAAAGAAGTAACTGGTTTCATGAATCTCTCTAAAACACAAGCATGTAAGAGAAATAGAGAAAGTAGAGCTCTTGTCATTTCTGTGTGGGGCAGTACATGGTTTGGAGCTTTGACATACCCAAGAACAGAAGAACAGAAGAACCTTCAGCAGAGCCCTCCTTTGTTTCATGTAGGATACTGGTAGCAGTCACAAAATATCACAAGGGAGTTATGAGACAGAAATCAATCTGGAAGACTGGGTTAAAAGGACCCAGGACAGTTATGTGTGTAACACATCCCTGAGTGGCCAAGAGAAAAGAAGTTTGAAGGAATAATCTGATGTTCTGTATTATACAGATAAGAAATAATTAAGTGAAAGTTACAAAGTCAGCCTTTTTTTCTTTAAAATATATATTAATTTAGTTACTTGAAAGGAATAACAACAGAGAGAGAGAGAGAGAGAGAGAGAGAGAGAGAGAGAGAGAGAAAATCTTCTGACTGCTGGTTCATTCCTCAAGTGGCCGCAATAGCCAGGCCTGAGTCAGGCAGAAGCCAAAGTCCAGGAGCCTATCCTGGTCACCTACATGGGGAGCAGAGTCCATCACCCACCTGCTTCCCAGGCACATACACAAGATGCTGGATTGAAGCAAAGCAGCCAGGACTCACACTGGCACTCTAGTATGGAATACTGGACATGATAAGCTGAAGGTCAACCCAGTGTGTGACAATGCTGGCCACTCCATTTTCTCTCTCTCTCTCTCTCTCTCTCTCTCTTTTTTTTGACAGGCAGAGTTAGACAGTGAGAGAGAGAGAGACAGAGAGAAAGGTATTCCTTTTCTGTTGGTTCACCCCGCAATGGCCACTGCTGCCAGAGCGCTGCGGCCTGCGCACCATGCTGATCCGAAGCCAAGAGCCAGGTGCTTCTCCTGGTCTCCCAGGCAGGTGCAGGGCCCAAGGACTTGGGCCATCCTCCACTGAACTCCGGGGCCACAGCAGAGAGCTGGACTGGAAGAGGAGCGGCTGTACAGAATCTGGCACCCCGACTGGGACTAGAACCTGGTGTGCTGGCACCGCAGGCAGAGGATTAGCCTATTGAGCCATGGCGCCGGCCTCAGTTTTCTCTTAATATAAATAATCTATATATGGGAAACAACAGGTCATATCAGTAATTAAACTATATACTCTTTGCAAAATATTTTATCAGAACACTTTCTTCCTGAGCCATACTTCATCTCGATACGGATATTAAATGCATTCACAATATTTGGAACCACATGATTTCTGAATCTCATATCCTGAGACATTTTCATCTTTTTCTCTTCTCTTATATATACAATTATATATATATATATATATCTCAATTTATGTCATTAACATCACCAGCAAGATATATAGAACAATAAAGTAAATATCAATAATACTTTGGGAAAATGTTTTGTTAATGTACTAATTTAATTCTTGAATACTGGCTTAATAATATTTCCTTCATTTGATTCAAATCTTTGCAATTTAATTTATTTATTCAGTTGTTAATTGACAACTGGACATAATTAAAAATATTATCTTTTTTCTTTTGTTAGTGTTTTTATTTTTTATTTTTAAAATTTTGTTTAAGGTATACAGATTTCACATATTTCATATATACAGATTCAAGAAATTAGCATTGCTATTTGTGATATATTCTATTTAAAAATAAATGACAGAACAGACAGAAACACTTTGTTTTCTGTCACTATCATCTGCCCTTCCCAATAGACCTACATTGAAGGCATATAAATGTTAATAGAGATGATGATTTTCATATACCAAAATATTTATTTAGCTATTTACTCATTTCAAATGAAAAGAGAGAATCTTGTAACTGCTTATTCACTCCCCAAACAAAGGCAAAATCCAGGGCTGGGCCATGCTTAAGCCAGGAGCCAAGAACTCTAGGTATCTGGATACCAAATATGGGTGACAGGAGTCCAGGCACTTTTGGGACATTTTTGCTGGCTTCCCAGGTGCATTAGCAGGGAAGTTGGAAGAGGAGCAGACAGGACTTGAACTGACATTCCAATTTCACATCTTGACACAGTGGCCCATGCTTTTCATTTGTTGAAAAACATTTTGCTGAGAACACTTGTATTTATAATCATCAAGGATATTAAACAGTAGCTTCTGTGTGTGTGTATATGTGTGTGTGTCCTTGTGTGGTTTTGGTATCAAGGTAATGTTGGCCTTTTAGAATGAGTGTGTGGAATAATTCTCTATTCAATTTAAAAAATAATTTAAGAATGATTGGTGTTAATACTTCCTTAAATGCTTAGTACAATTTAGTAATGATGCCTTATGGTCCTGGACTTTTGTTTGGTTTGAGAATTTTTACTACTGATTCAGTCCTGCTACTCCTTATTTGCCTGTTTAGGTATTCAGTTTCTTCATGATTCAATTTTGGTAAGGTGTATGTGCCCCAAAACTTGTCATTTCCTCTAGGACTTCCATACTAGAGAATGTCATGTGGTAATGGCAGGTGAATCATATATGAGAGATGGATTTGGAAAACAGGTGAGAATTTTATGACAATCAGACAAATGGCAAAGTGGAACCAATTTTGCAAATAATTTTAAGGCTGTTTTAGATTAGATTTCCTAAATATGTTTTCATTAATTATGTATTCATTAAAATACTTATTAAATTATCATTGTATATAAGACTGTGAACCACAGAAATACACTACTACCAAAAATTGCAATAAAACAGAACAGCAGAGGCCAGCCCTTGGCCTAATAGCTAGGATATCATGTGAGATGCTTGAATCTCACATTGGAATGCCTGGGTTTGAGCTTGGCTCTGTTCCAGATTCCAACTTCTTCATAATGTAGACCCTGTGAGGTAGTGATAATGGCTTCAGTAACTGGGTACCTGCCATGCACATGAGAGATCCTGATAGTGTTCCTAGCCCTGGGTTTGGCTTCGCCTTGCTCCAGCTACTGCATGTATTTGGACAGTGAATCAGAAGGTGAAAGATCTCTGTATATCTCTGATTCTTTTTCTGTCATTCTCACTTTCAAACACATATAAATAAACAAAATTACTTCAAGAATATTGATAAGCAACATTTTCATTAAGTTATGAACCCAAAAGACTTACTACTATATAACAAAAATATCTTTCCAAACATCTCCAGAATGAAATATGAAAGGAATGACAGTATTACAGAGTTTATTAAGTTAAATCTATTATTTGAGAAAGTTTTCTGGCTATAGTTTGTCCCCAAAGCATTTCTCATGTGCAGAAATAGTCAAAAGAGAAAGAAAACTATACTAAATTCTTTGTAAATCTCTTGAAAACTGCATCAGCTCTCAGTCACCTAAAAGAAGAAAGTTAAACTGACCTGATGGAGCCAGTAGTGCCAATTATTGAGTGAGAAATTGTCAGTAACAGCCTGTTTTGAGAAATGTTCATTGTTTAAACAGACAGCTCTCATAGCAAGGAGTCAGCTCGTTGATAGTCTCCTAATAAATTTACAGAACTGAGGAGAAGTGACTCTCCAGCTATGAAACCTATTAGCAGCTCTGTTTTGCCTTTAAGAACTCTGTGCTTAACTATGTCACACAGCTCAGAGAGGCAACAAAGAATGAAAATCTTCATTTCCCCAAAAACACTTTCAAAAAGATGGAAGATCATGAGACTTTATCAGGCTAACTTAATTAGGGAAGCTTTCAGAAATATGATCTGTAATCACATAAACTTCATAAATCCAGAAGAAATTGGGTTATAATAATGAGTACTTCTAAGAATATGAGATACAAAATAGTAAGAGCTCTATTTGTGTGCTCCTGGCACTATCCTAGTTTCTTTATACCTGTTGTACCTAAACCGTACACTAATCATAAAAATAAGTGTTTTGCCTTCCATTTTAATTAGTGAGGGAAGGAATGTTCTAAAACACTGCCTCATTAAATTGGGTTCAAGTGTGTTGTTCTTTGTCTTGACAGCTGAGGAACAATGTTTTGCTTGTTTTAGTTCTTTTTCCTAAGTCCTATTTGATGAACTCTCTACTTAGTGTAGGGTTAACCTTATGAGTATAAAATTAACTGAATGTAGATCTTTGTAAAAAATAAGAATGGGAATGGGAAAGGGAGGGGGAAGAAGTTTGGGAACCTAGGCAGGAGGGGGAGAATCACAATATTCTCAAATTTGTATATATTAAATGCCTGAAGTTTGTATTCATTAAATAAAATTAAGAAAAACGTCTCTTATGTCAGATATACAAAGTTCCACCTTATGAAAGTATCAGAAGGGAGATATTCAAATGGCATTGAAATAAATGAGGATCAAGTGTAATAAAGGCAGGCAAGTGAGACTTGAGTGCTTACGTTAGATCCTGTATTAAATTTACATTTCCATTCATGTGTGGATACTTTGAAAAATGTAGTATCATTCTTTCTTCCATATTTCTTCTATATTATTGAATTGAAATATAGAAATAGTAGTCCAAGCGCTAGCATTCCAGAATAGACTTTAGTCAAAAATAGGAAAGTTCATCTGAATACTTCAGATTGTAGTGTTTTCAAATAGACTATAAAATTCCTTTAAATTTTTTAAAAAATATAAGATATACAAATTTCATGTATTTCATGTATACAGACTTTTAGAAACAGAATGATACATCCCACCCCAAGTACTTGATGCCCTGAAACCCATGTGGGAGACCATCCCCTGACTCCTGGTTCAGCCTGACCCGACCATGACTGTTGCAGTCACTTGGGTAGTAACCCGTGGGATAGATTTCTGTCTCTTTCCCTCTCTTTCTGTGCCAGCTTGCCTTTCGAACAAATAAATCTTAATAAAAAGAGTATCAAAATTGTTCAACCCAGTGTTCAATATTTCCTATTGTTGCTGTGATAAGTTACCAGAAACGTACTATCTTAACACAACAGATTTATTTCTTTATAGCTAGTGGTCTGATATACAAAATAGGCTTCAGCAGTTCTTTTTTTTTTTTTTTTTTTTTTTTTTTGACAGGCAGAGTGGACAGTGAGAGAGAGAGACAGAGAGAAAGGTCTTCCTTTCCCGTTGGTTCACCCTCCAATGGCCGCCACGGCCTGCACGCTGCAGCTGGCACACCACGCTGATCCGATGGCAGGAGCCAGGTACTTATCCTGGTCCCCCATAGGGTGCAGGGCCCAAGCACTTGGGTCATCCTCCACTGCATTCCCGGGCCACAGCAGAGAGCTGGCCTGGAAGAGGGGCAACAGGGACAGAATCTGGCGCCCGACCGGGACTAGAACCTGGTGTGCCGGCGCCGCAAGGCGGAGGATTAGCCTAGTGAGCCACGGCGCCCGCCTTCAGCAGTTCTAAATGAAGTCATCAGGAGGATTGCATTCCCTTGTATACTCTAGAGGAGAATTAGTTCTCTTCTTTTCTCCAGCTTCTGGAAGTTATGTGTGTTCCTCAGTTAATGATCTTTCCCTCCAGCTTCAAAGTCAAAAACATAGGCTTTTTTTTTAGAAGTATTTATTTATTTGAAAATCAGGGTTACAGAGAAAGACTTCTTTCAGGTCTCCCACATAGGTGCAGGGACCCAAGGACGTGGGCCACCCTCTGCTTCTTTCCCAGGAGCATTAGCAGGCAGCTGTCTTCAAATCAGAGCAGCTGCGACAGGAACCAGCACCCACATGGGACACCGGCAATACAGAGGGCGGCTTAACCTGCTGTACTACCATGCCAGCCCCAAAAGCATATTCTTCAACTTGTTCTCCAACACCAACCCCCTTGCCTCTCTTTCACTTACAAGTCCTTTTGTGGTTACATGGCCTCATTTGGATAGCCCAAGACAATCTTCTCATAATCCAAAAGTAATAACACCTGTAAAACTATCTGCTGCTATGTAAGACGTGGACTGTCATAAAGTGGACATCTTAAAGGGGTGAAAGAAGAGGTAATTAGTCTGCCTACCACAGCACCGATAGTGCATTCAATATTGGCTTTATTCCCTTCAATAACTCAGCACCATTTCAGATATAAATAATATATATGATATAGATATCTATATATAGATAAATCCCCACACATATATATAATGGTGATTATAGTAAGTACATTACTATAATAAACACAACATGGAATCTATTTGGCATATTTTAAATAGCTACCAAGATCTACTCAGGATATTTTACTAAAATAATGAATGAATATTTGATAAAACATATTAGACATTTTGACATTCTAAAATTTATAGCTTCCCTAATTCAACACAGCTACTAAAGTTAGGCAGAGATTAAGTGCACAAGCATAAACTCATAATGACATTTCATTGATATCAACTTAATTTTTTCTGTATCGATGGGATGACTCTCTGAATGTTACTTCATTACTGAATAGGGCCAGGTACTTTGTGAAGCCATCAAAATCAATTACTGTTTGTCCATTTTGGGGTTCCAATGAGGCAGATAATTAACCTCCAACTAATTTCCAAAGTCATTTACAAGCTGATAGTTAAGTCATTTATTTCTACAGGCATGAGACCTGTGGAATACTTGCAAAAATTCAAATAATAGGTATAAGGAATATGTCAGCTGTTTCTTGACAACTTCTAAAATGTAAATGCTCATTTTTTTCTGAACTTTCAAAATCTGAGTTTCAGGACTATTTCATTTTATTATCAAATAAATCTCTAAAGTCAGCAAAAGTTTCTTATGTTTGCCAAAGCAAACTAGTCTTCCTGTCACTTGGTTATATGATTTAAAAATTTACATTAATGTAAAAGCTAAGCCTTAATGTTAATACCCACACCCAGATGAACATTATCTTAAACTTCTTCTGATAGCATGCATGAAACACTTTTAAATTTTGGCTCCCATGGAAGATGAATTATAATTAAAGACTCAAATGTCTAAAACAAAAGAATGATCATAACATCTAATAGATTTTATTTTCAGTTGCCATTTAATTTTTAAGATTGTGAAGCAGCTCATACAACTATAGTAAATTAAGTTTAATTTTGTTAAGTAAGGTTTTGAATTTTACAATTTTTTGAACATTAAATACTAAAAGAAAATACCTAATCTCATGTACAATACAGCTTGGAAGTCATCACTTCTATTCATATGAGAAGAAAAAGTTAATAAAATGAAAATTAACAACTCTTCCTACGAAGTAGGCAAGCATACAGGTTAAAATCGATTAGGTTTGTGAGCTACAAGACCATGCCCTCGCTATGCCCCTGTGTGACCTCATCCCCCTACCTGGACACACCTAGGTGCCCACCTGCCAATCAGGTTAATTAACCACTCCCCTTTGGAAGTGGGTGAAAAACCTGGGTCAACGTATGTCCTGCCCTTCTCTTCTTCCCTGGCCTCATGCCAGGAGGGGGCTTGCTGTAGCCCTGCACCTCCAGAGCGAGTGGCCTTCGGGCCATGTGCCCTAGGCTTCCTGGTCTAGATGCTCCTCCACCTGGCTGGTTCCTGGTGCTTGGTATGAACCCAGATTTACCTCTCTAGATAAAGCTCTCTCTCCTATGATTTCTCTTACTGAATAAAAGCTTAAAATGTACCATGCTGCCTTGTTTATCTGTGCCGGTATTTAGGATTCTTCTCTAAATATTAGGCAAGAACCCTCTCGGGCTTATTAATATTGGGGATTTATTAATAAGCATACGGTGATATCGTATGGCACCCCAAATTCCGGTAACATATGTGGCACCCCAGATGGCACTTCTGGGGAACTTTAAAGGGCCACATTTTTCTATAGATTTTAATGGGTCATCTCCGATTTCACCTAGACTCATCAGAAAATGATAATCCTAGAGCGAATTTCCAACCACCAATCTGGAGAGACAGAGAGGTAGATACTGAGAAACACAACTTACCAGAAGCAAATACCCAAGTTCTGAAGACCAAAAATGAAGCCAATATCAGAAAGCAAACATTTAATTCATATTTGACAAATGGCTGGAGGCTCAGTGTAGACCATCTGAACAGCAACTACTCAGGTGTCTGAGTCTTAGGAGAACCCTCACGGTTTCAGTAGCTTTTCTTCCAGGTGCTCCACCAGGTTCTTACAGTGAAAATCCTTTATGCCCTGCATGGGGATGGGAAAGGTAATCATTCTGAAATATCCTCAGACCTCTCTGTTCTCCTTAACGAGGGACTCCCCAGCTGAAATTATTTTGCTAGACCCAACAGACTGGAGTTTTACAAAATCTAGCTGAATTTGGGAAAATGAAGTACCCGACTCAGACTCACTGAAAGACACCTAACCCTAGGAGCATAGCTTGTCTCCTGTCTCCTCACATCTTAACCCCAATCAGGAGGGGTCCTGGAAGCAGGGAACTAAAAGACTCAGACCCTAATTTTACTACTTGAAGAGTCTCTAGGGAAATTCAGTGCCAACGCAGGAGAGAAAAGCAAGTACAATACAGATATTTTAACCTTGACATCATAAAGACAGTGAATAGTAAACACAGCTTAATTTGTAGCCAGATAAACACAGAATCTCACAGTAGAGGTTTTTGTTTACCAGATTTTTTTATTGGATACAACATTTCCACCTTTCAAAAAATTATAAAGACAAAGAATAGAGACAAACGAGATCATACTTAGAACTGTAAATGGTAGAGATTCTGAAATTATCAGGTGAAGCATTTAAAATAGTAGGATTAATATGCTAATGGAACTGAGGTTAAAAAGTGAACAGTTTGGGCAAGAACACAAAGAAATGATAGGCTTCAAAATACTGAGATGAGTAATGAAAAATACATCTTTCATTAGGCTAGACATGACCAAAGAAACTGTGAGCTAGAATATTTACCAACAAAAATTTGCAAATGTGAAATCAAAGAGAAAATTAAAAGAACAGAAATAATGGAACAGAAAAATTCAAGAACTAGGGACAAATGTAAAGGTACAATATGTACAATAATACTAGAGTAGAGAGAAAGGAAGGAAATATTTGAAGTAATAATGTTTGAGAATTTAGCAAAATTAATCACATTGGACCACAGACTCATAGATTTCTTTCTTTTTATCTTTTTTATTTATGGTAAACAAATTTCATGTATTTCATATATACAGTTTTAGGAACAGTGATATTCCCATACTATCCTCCCTCCCTCCTATGCTTCTACTCCTTGTGGATTTCTAAGAAGACCGAGAAGGATTAATCTACACAAACTGTACTAAAGAATACAGTGTTTAAATTTCAAAAAAGTGAAGACAAAGATATAATCTTTAAAGAAGCCAGAGGGAAAAATAAATGTTTGTAGAAGGTGCAAGCATTTGGTCTAGTGATTAAGACACCACTGAAGATGCTCACAGCTTTCCTATTTCAGCTTCTCAACAAAGCGGAGTCTGGAATGCAGTGCTGATAGTTTAGTGAATTAGGTTAATTGGTTTCCTTCTTGTTTTCTTTCGGTCATTGCCTATAGCAAATTTGTTACCAGTAAATTTGCCTTAAAAATACATTAACAGAAGTTCTTCAGACAGAAGTGAAGTTATATTATCTGGAAGCTGAGATTTATATAGAGAGAGGAGGAGTGTTAGAGAAAGAATGTAGGTAAAATACAAAGTTTTATTTTTATTACTCTAAACTGATCTATAATGTAACTGTTTATTCAAAGTAACAGCGAGGACTCAATTAAAAGTGAGCAAAAGATCTGCATGACATCCCACCAAAGAAAATATAACAATAGCAAGGAGCATATGAAATTATGCTCAACATATTATGTAGTTAAAAATACAAGTTAAAACAATAAGGAGGATTGCACTTATTAATGCAGCTAAAATTCAATACACTAACTACATTGACAATGATGACCAGCATATGAAAAAGTAGCAAATCTCATTTATTGATGTTGGAAATGCAAAATGGTAAGACAGTTTTGAAGTTTTGTATAGATAGTCCATTTTATGTAATTTTACAATACAACCCAGTAATTACATTACTGGGTATTTCCCCAAACAAGCTGAAATTTTACCTCCACACAAAAACCCTCATGGGAACATTAGTGGCAAATTTATTTAATAATATTCAAACATTGGAAACTATTATCTTTAATGATGAATAGATAAGCACATTGTGGTATATCCATGCAATGAAACATTATTCAAAACAAAAAAATGGTTGTAAAGAAATGAAAAGATATCAAATAAATTTAAATATGTATTGTTTAGCAAAAGAAGCCAGTCTGAAATGAATACATGATGTCTTTCTGATAATATGATATTCTAGAAAGGGAAAATTACATAAACAACAAATACTGGTTATTGCCAGAGAGAATGGATGAGAATCCTCATTTCACTCCGGAAATGTTCACAATGGCTGGAGCTGGTCCAGACTCAATATGTGAGTGGTACAAGCCAGATAGTTGGGCCGTCCTGCTCTGCTTTCCCAAACACATTAGCAGGGAACAGGATGGGAAAAAGAGCAGCTGGATTTCAAACTGGCACTTAGATGTGGAGGATCTCAGTGCAGATGCCAGCTTAGCTTGCTGAGCCACGATTCTGGTTCCTAAATTTTCCACATTACATTGGTTGGTCAGTTTTTAGAATTGAAGCTTTGGATTTCTCCACAGGAATATTGATGTGTAATTTTCTTAGATTTCCTTTACCTAAAATTGGTGTGCGTGTGTGTGTGTGTATGTGTGTGTGTAAGGATGTGCTCCACTCAACATAGAATTTGGGATGGACTTTCTTTTTTTAAATCCAACTCTGTGGGGCGTTACTCACAATGTTAGTGAAACCAAGGTTGTAGACTTCATTCTGTGTAAACCTCCAAATCATAAAGACAGGAGATTGATACATTGCTGTTCCTGTTTAAAATTCTTATCTCCTGAAAATTATTAACACTGTGTCATAGAATAAAGCCATGGAACTTGGAAAGTTATTGAACAACTATAAGGAAGCTATTACATAGGTGCCCTTGTTACCTCAGCCTTGATGCTACATTTTTAATAGTCCTTATCTCTTGTAAATAACTTCCTGTGTAATTTTTTCCGAAGAATAGCCAATAATAGGTTGTCATTTTGAGATTTTCAAACTCAAAATTTCAGAAAAAGTAATGTTAGTTCTTTCTCTTTAAGAATTTCAATTTTTATTTCTTGTATTTTTGATTTTTGAATTTAGCATTTAAAATATTGCATTAAGGGTCTGGCATTGTAGAACAGGAGGATAAGCCATAAGCTGTTATGTTAGCTTCTCATATGAGTGCCAGTTCAAATTCTGGCTGCTCCAATTCCAATCCAACTCCCTGCTAATGTGCCTGGGAAAACAGCAGCAAATGGCCTAGTAATTGGGCCCCTACCACCCATGTGGGAGACATGGATGGTATTACAGGCAGCAGGATTCAGCCTGGCCCATACCCAGCCATTGGGCCACCTGGAAAGTAAACCAGCAGGGGGAAGATTCTCTCTCTCTCTCTCTCTCTCCCCCCCCCCCTTTCTCTCTCTCTTCTTTTCTCTTTGTAACTCTGCCTTTCAAATAAGTAAATAAATCTTTAAAATATTTTGCATTAAAAATTTTCCAATTACTATTTAATTGCTTCAAAATAATTTAACAGGGGCATAAATTATGAACATATTTGCAATAGAATATTAAGAAGGGCTACATTTTTGTTTCTCACTGAACAGTAAAAAATAAAAAACATATTATGTTCAGCCCCTTTGTATGTGGACTTGCAGACCTTGTAACAATTCCATTTGAATATCTTTGTACACATAGGTGACTTAAGAAGAAAAAAAAACTGCAATTTGTTTGAATGCCTCTCTAAAAATCAGAGAATTGCCTTGCATATTTTCTTAAGACTGTTTTTCATTATATGTGTAAGACAGATGATTGAGAGAGAGATTAGATATCCTCATTTAATTGATCCACATCAGCAGAAGAAAAATGAACTCACTAGGCTAAAAATGAAATGGAATTGGTATCAAATTAGGAGAAGAGGAAAAATGAAATATTTGTTGAAATGTATTCAGGCTACACCTGTAACAATTTGGCAATCAAGTTAAATATCTGCATTTTTAAAATAGTGAAAATGCTTTAACAGTGCTTTTCTGCAGACAATTAGTACATACAAATATTTCAAGCTTCTAGACTGTGATTTTTTTTACTAATTGATTAAAAGGTTTTCTCACATATTATCTGAATGTTTTTCCACTTAAAATCATCATGTTGAGCATGCAAAAAGAACACTCAATTGTAGGCAGCCCATAAACAAGTCATAGACAAGTCAAGGTCAATCTTGGCTTGTGGAATTCCTGGGATGAGAAAGTCAGGTACTCCCATGTTGAAGGAGGATGCACTGTGCTAAAATTAACTATGTTATGACTGTGTTGCAGAAAGCCCGGTAAGTTGCTTGCATGTGTTGTTAACTTCTGAGTTGCCTTGAGCTGCAGCATAATATGCATAAATATCTCTGAGACACTAGAATAAATGCGCCTTGATCAGCCTTGTTGTCTTGGCTCCATTCTCTGTGCCCTTGTCCCTCTTTTCATTCCCACTCCCTCCTTCAGGTTCCGATTGACTGTTGTGGCTGACCCACACACTCAATGCTCTATATCATGTAAATGTATTTGGAAAGGTAGCCAAAGCAATGCTAAATATAGACATAGAGGAAATGCAAATTGTATTGGAAGGTTAATGAGAAATTTTCATATCCAAAAATATCTACTTCAGTACTTGAAACACTATTAAATATTAATAAAAATAAGCATTAATTATTGAAATATTAATAAGGTGTGGGCGTCTAATCTAGTGGTTGAAAGGACGGATAAGACTCCTGGTTGTCACTTCGGAGTATATGGGTTTGTTGACTGGCTCCAAGTCCTAGGTCAAACTTCCTGCTTAAATTGATCCTGAGATGCAACGTGATGATTGAGAAATCACGTGGAGAACTGGACTGAGTTCCCATGGCCTAGCTTTGGCCCAGCCCAGCCTTGACCACTGTGGACATTGCAGGGATGAGATGGCAAATGAGAGCTTTGTCTTTCTCTCTTCCTCTGCCTCAGAAGTGAACTCATGGGCTGCTCCACTTTCATTCTAACTTCCTGATAATGTACCTGGGATAGCAACATGAGATGGAAGAACCTCCTGGCCCTTGTGGCCATTTGGGGAATGAATCAGTGGATGGAAGATCCCTCTCTTTTCTCACTTGTTAACTCTGACTTTCAAATCAATAAAATAAATATTTAAAAAGTTGCTTATTTTGAGAGAAATTATAATTAAGCACTTACAAAAAAAAACCCAGTGAGCTCATGGAAAATGGAGTTACTAGATAGTTTAATAAAAAAAAAAAAATAATGGCAGTTGTTTGGTTTGGCACAGAATTTCAGATGTGACTAGCGAGACTTGTATTCCACAATGCCTCTGTCTGAGGCCAAGCTCTGTTGCCAATTCCATCTTCCTGCTAATGAAAACCCTGAAAAGTAGTAGGTGATGGCTCACTTAGTGAGCCTCTACCACCATAAGATAGACATAGATAGAGTTCCAAGCTCCTAGGTTTAACCCAACCCAGCCCTGGCTGAAACATTTTCTTTTGGGTAGTAAAGCAGCAAATGAGAGATTATTTCTCTCTTTATTTCTCTCTCTCTCTCTTTCTCCTTTTCAATTAAAAAATTTAAAAAATAATCAGTGAATTAAATTTTGGACTTTGTTCTGGATGTCTAAGAGAGAGTTTCAGTTTTAACCACTGATACCCTCAGCAGTAACAGAGATTCAACTTGTACCAGAAAAGGCAAATCAGAGATTCATAATGAAGGAATACTAGGGAAATCAGGATTGTCCTAAAATCAAGTAGACAAGGTGCATACCACGTATTCGTGTACCCTATGTTGAGAGTTATTTATTATTTAATTTTCCTCTATAATTGAGCTTATAATCAAATAACACAAAAGTAACATTCACCCAGAACATAATATATGTTAGACATCGTCGTAAGCATTAGAATGGGGCACCTTTCATCAGTGTCCTACTCTGTCAATGTAGGGATATGCTTATCAGATACTCAGTAGCTTGCCAGAAAGATCTATGTATTGCAATAGAAACACCGATATGTTATCTCTTCCCAGAACCATGCTTACAATTTATATTGTAGGAAAAGTTTAAATTTCAAATAATCTGAGATTATAATAATGATAAAAAGAAAAAAAAAAAAAAACTACTGCAACAAAAGGCTGGCATATGGTCCACAGGTTGACAGTGGTTGTGATGTCTATGAACAATTTTGGAGTACCTAGGTTTGTTGCCTGGCTCTAGCTTCTGACTATGATTTCCTGTTAATGTGGATCTCGGGAAGCAGCAGGTTATGAGTGAAATGATTGAGTCCTTGCCACTAGGATACCTGGATTGAGTTCTCAATTGTTGTTTTGGCCTGACCCAGCTCCAGTCACTCACACACATTTGGCAATTGAACCAGTGATGAGAGCTCTGTCAGTCTGTCTCTCTTTTCTGATTCTCCAACAGTAAGAAAAAAAAAAAAACCAACACTCAGATGAATGCAAAAACATCTGAACTTTATTATCATCAAGATATTTATAAAGAGTCTTGAGTTCCAAGTGGGCTGCTTTATGGTTCCTCTTCTAAACACACACATGTGCACAGACATACACCACATCAAGTAATCCAGTAATATTGCATTATACTACAACTTGTGAATTACTTCATAAGAACACCATGTAAAACATTTTCAAGGGAATCTCAAAAGTAGTAATTTTAAAGAATTTAAGGGGAAATTTATCTTATACTATGTAAATACATATTGTAACACATAGGTTGTAATTGTATTCTCATGTAATGATATCCCCAAAGTTACATGCACATGAAATTACAAGACAATATTTTATGTAATAAAATTAGAATAATTAGCAGTTGCTTACTATATTTAAATTATTTCCATTAGGTACTAATATTATTACAAAATGCAATTTCTAAGTCAAAGGGATTGCTAAAAAAAAAATCTGATTGTATCAACACATATCACATGCAAAAGGTTAAATGAATTGATCCATTTTCAATTCAGAAAACAAATATGCAATATTTGTCTCAACAAATTAGACCTAAGTCAAAGTTCTTTTTCTTTCTACTCAGTTCAATTAGTGTGATTGAATTAATTATAATGGTTTTAACTCTACCAAAGATGAACATTTAAAAGATTAATATATCTTAAAAATTAAATGTTCCTTGACCCCTTAAAAGATCATGTTGTGCTCATGGCATTGCAACCAACCTTCAGATACGCTTTCAATCACTTAATATGATTAAAGAGCAACACTTAGCCAATGATGGTGACAACTCGTTGATCAATTGCATGTAGAAAGGCCAATAAAAAAAAATTCAGGCTCTGGAAAATCTCAGAAAACCATACTGCCTCCTTTACAATTTGTGCGAGGAAAACAGTGATAATGTTGGATTGCCCTGCTTGCTCAAAGATGTGAAAACCAAGTGGTAAAGGCAGCCTACTCCTGGTCACAATATTCAACAGTATATTCAGTAGTCATCTCTGATGTTATATTATTATAATTTCTTGGTCTTTCCACAGTTTTCCTTAGCATACTAGAATTTCTATATGTATTTATTAATTAATTTGTAAATTGCAATATTCTCATCTTAGTGTACAAGTTTAAAATTAGCATATTATTTTAAAATTAGCATATTTTATTAACATTATTTAGTGTACTCATACATAGGTATGCTTAAGCTTAAAGAACATTTATCTTCAGGCACTCATTGACATATTTCATGTCATACATGTATTCACAACTCCTGTGTCTACTACAGTGAATCACAGCTAGTACTTGGTTTAAATTGTTTTCAAATGAACACACTAATGTTAATAAATACGTAATAAAATATTGAAGTTAACTAAAAATTTTAATGTCTACAAAGTTCTAGAATGATCAGTATTATCTGAAGAAATGACTTTAAGCATTCTTATTAAGTAAATTATTAACATTATTTTACACAGTATTTATTCGTAGTTTGCAATTATCGATATAACATGCTTGAATGTCCAAATTGAATATTAAATTTAAACTCCTGGGATGGTCTTTTGATACAGCACATGGAATGCCCATATGTCATATCAGACTGGTTTCCTCTGCTTCCAATGGGGCTTCCTGCTAAGGCATACCTTGAGAGGCAGCAGATGACGGCTCCTGTACTTTGATCCCTGCCACCCACTTCAAAGACCAGGATGGATTTTCACGTTCCTGGCTTTGGAATGACCTAATCCTGGCTTTTATGAACATTTGGAAACTAGACTGAGTGTACCAATGATTAGAAGATTCTCTCTCTCTCTCTCTCTCTGTGCCTCTCTTTGATGAGAAAAATACTTAATCAATAGAAAATAAGTCTGAACTCTAAATTGAAGGACTTTAAACATGCTCTACTCATCTCTTTTGTATTACTATATATATAGTCAATGAACAAATATTGACTATGGCCCAACAATGGATTTCCCATTTACCACCTAAATTATCTTCTTAAGATCTAAATCTTGTGGTGGACCTTTGATGCAGCATTTAAGACACCATTTGGGACCCCACATTCCATTATCAGAGTGCGTGTATTTGACCTCTTTCACTTCTGATTCCAATTTCCTACTAATATGCACTTTGGAGGTGATGGCCTAAGAATTTGGTTCCCTGTCATCTACATGGGAAACTCAGATTGAAATTCAGGTTCCTGGTTTCATGTTGGCACGTCCTGGGTTTATGTGTGCATTTGGGAAGTGAAGAAGTAGATGGAAGATTTCTCTTTCTTTTTGTCTCTTTGCCTTTCAAATAAAAATTTATAAAACTAAAAAAAAAAAAAAAAAAAAAAAAAAAAAAAAAAAAAACTACAATAAATCTGTTTAGTCCATTCCATTAACAAAAGTTGTGTTTTTTGATGTTAGGGAAAGGGAAGTCTTATATATTGTTGCTGTCAATGTAGATTAGTACAAACCAACAGGGAAACAGTATAGAGGTTTCTAAAGAAATTAGAAAAAGAGCTACCTTATAACCTAGTCATCCTTCTGGGCATTTACCCAGAGGGAGTGAAATCCCTGAGAGAAAGTAGCAGATATAGAGAAGGAATGAATCTGCATGTTTAATGTACAATGTGAAGACAATAGGAAATAAAGATTTATTGCAGATGGGATTCATACAAAATGAGTGTATTTCAATTGTTACAGCAGCAAAAACAAAAATCATCATGTAAGAATCATGTGAAAAGATGCATATATGAAGGATTTTCAGAAAACTCATAGAAAACATTATGTAAAAATAATGCCCAAATTTCACAAATCTTTACACCCAAATAAACTTATCTTTTAATTTCATTTTCCAAAAAAACTTGAGTTCCCTTTTTACTGTCTATAAGAGTATCATAACTTCATTTCACAATAATTAACTATAGATTTTTTTTTAATTTTATTTGGCTTTAGTCTTAGCTTAACTTGAACTACAGTTTGTTTTTTCAATGTACTTCTACTTCTTGTCACTTTGATTTTCCATAACATGTCCTGCAGTTTCCACTACCAAACCTTTTCTCAAATTGTTCCATATGAATGGAAAATTCTGTTTCTCTGGGGCTGGCACCCTGGCTCACTTGGTTAATCCTCTGCCTGCGGCACCTGCAACCCGTATGGATGCCAGTTCTAGTCTCGGTTGCTCCTCTTCCAGTCCAGCTCTCTGCTGTGGCCTGGGAAGGCAGTGGAGGGTGGCCCAAGCACTTGGGCACCTACACCCATGTGGGAGACCAGGAAGAAGCACCTGGCTCATGGCTTCAGATCAGCACAGTGCAGGCCGTAGTGGCCATTTGGGGGATGAAACAAGGGAAAAAGAAGACCTTTCTCTCTGTCTCTCTCTCTCACAGTCTATCTCTATCTGTCAAAAAAAATTCTGTTTCTCGCTACCTCCATCCTTTTTATTTACACTCTAATATCCCTTTCTATCCACATATAAAATGCCACCTGTCAACTTACCATTTATCAATACATCTAGGTGTCTAACTGGCTACCTAAGTGTTATTCTGTGACAGGTACTTGGATTCCAAAGATAAAAATAAAAAGGACTTGTTCTGCAAAATCTTACAGTTTCATAGAAGATAACACATGTAAATATAAAACTGCAATTTTAATTTTATTAGATAACAATATTATTTTAATGGACTATGTACCAAATCTAATCAAGAGAATTTCCTAACCAGTCTCCAGACTTTTTATTAACCTTATGTATTCTGTAATATATTTCAATATATATTTCAATATATTATATATTCTGTAATATATTTCAAAGATGTTTTCCCAAAGCAGCAAACATGCACTCCTCAGAAGGCCACAATGTCCAGGACTGCACCAGGCCAAAGGCAGGAGCCAGGAGCTTCATCCAAGTCACCCACATGGGTGGCAGGGGTCCAAATACTTGGGCCATGTTTCACTGCTTTTCTCAGGCCATTGGCAGGGACCTGGATCATAAATAGAGCAGCTGGGACACAAACTGGTGGGGTGCTGAAATCACAGATGGTGCCTTAGCCACTGCGCCTCAATGCCAGCACCTCTTCCCTTTTGTGTCAATTCATTATCACACATCTTAAAAGTCACTGCTAACTCATTTACTTCATCTTTTTCTTTGCAAGGCTCCCTTGGCTAGAAAATTTAGAAATATCTCCCTTCCTAGAGTAGATTTGCATGATATTCCATGGTAATAACAATAAAGGCAGAATTTCCCATATAATGTGGAGCTTTCTGATATCAATCTTCTATAACACACCCCACTCTGTGTATAAAATAAATTACTTTGTTATTACCTATATTTCATCCCATACTCACAAACTACCATATAGAAGATTATTTTGTTGTTGTTCATCAGTTTTGTTCTCTTTGTATCCTGTTGGGGATGTGTTGCAAGCCAAAGGAGAGACAGGACATGGGGATCCTTCTTCTGAAAACCGCCACCAGAATGCTCCTAGTGCCTCTTTTATCAACAAGGATTACAGCAGCCATTTGTACAGTGCATGCACATGTTCTAACATCATTTGTAATATTACTTGATGATCTTCAGAATATGATTTTTAAGACAGTATTGGGGCAGCTTGTGACGTGGTTTACCAGATAAGTAAGTCTGGGAAAGTAGCTTCATCTCCTCCTTGTGAGCCAACATTCCCGTGAGAACTCAATGCTCTTCTTGATAACAGGACATTTATTATCTCGAATCAGTCTCTCATTTCTAATCAGTTCCTGAGGCCACACCCTACGGCCAGGAAGGGCGTGTCCTCAACTGAGAATGGCAGGAGCTGTGTTCCCACATTCTGTGGCCATATTCTGTGTTTAGGAGAAATGTGCTCTCAGCTGAGAGTGCTTTAGCAGAAGCTATGTTCCCATGTAATTCTGTGCTTTCTGATATCAATAATCTTTTTCTGTAATACGCCCCACTCTGTGTGTAAAATAAGTTACTTTGTTATTACCTCTATTTCATCCCACATTCACAAATTACTGTATGCTAGGTACTTTTGTTGTTGATCTTCATGAATTTTGTTCTCTTTGTATCCAAAGCAAGTTTGGCTTCTTCAATACTTTGTCCACCAACATAGTCCTTGAGACTCAACAAGCAACAAAATCCTGTGAAAGCTTACATAAATTATTGTAAATGCTTAGGTGATGATTATTCATTTTCTGTCAATCTCAATTGAATTCAAAGTATATCGCTGCCATAAAACAAATTTAAACAATCTAGGGGGAAAAACTATAAGATACATCATCTGGCTGGATTTTTAACAATATATTAATCTGTCAGTATACTTATGAAGTTTTGCTGACAATCTTGGCTTTTTTTCCTTTTTGTACTATATATTGAGTGATTACATTTTGTTATTGATTTCATTAGGATATTTCAAAGGAAACTTTGTAATATTGATAGTCAAGTTTTGTTATGTGTCCATAGAGTTTATTATCTCATTTAAAAGTCATGTTTTTAATTTTTAAAAATTAAAAAATAGTGAAGTTATTATAACTTAATAAAAGGAAACACAATGATTAGGCAATTATTTTTGAAATCATTTGAAAAAGTAGTGTTGTGAACTAGATTGGGCCTAAATTTCTATTCCAGACTTTTGCCTTTTAATTAGAGAAGAATTCTAAGTGCAGGCACAAACATGGCATGCAGCATGATAAGGTTTATTTACAAAGTGAAAGCTTTAGGACTTTGTTTAAGGAGAGTGGACCATGAAAGATAAAGGGGATTTTCATACCTTGCTCTGCTCATCCGGGGTTGATGAGGAGGTGTGTGTGTGTGAGAGAGAGAGAGAGAGAGAGAGAGAGAGAAAGAGAACCCACTTCTGTTCTACCAGGCTTCCTATGAGCTTAGAAAACAGAAATGTTAGGTGGTACCACCCCCATGTTCCAGGTAAGGGGAAGTACTTCCTGGGGAGGGGTTATCTGATTTACAGGTAGGTGGATATGGTAACGCTGAGCGAGGGAGATGTGGCTTCCAGCTCATGAACTTAAACTATCTGACTTTTCCCTAATCTTTCTCCCTTCTTCCCGTCAGAGACTTCTGACCCCTAATATTAAGGGGATATTGAAGGATATAGGCTCTTCATATCTTCTGTATCGACTTCCTGCTGATCATGGTTATAGGCCCTGCCTTGTGTCTTGCATCCAGAAATCTCTTCCTATCTCATCTGCTGAATCCATTCCATGAGCTGGAGGATTTTCGTCACCATGAATAGCCATGTCCCCAGCATGGTCATCATTTAATTTCTTTCTTTAAAAAAAAGATTTATTTATTTTATTTGAAAGGCAGAATTACAGAGAGAGTGAAGCAGAGAGAGGGAAAGAGAGAGAGAAGTCTTCTATCTATTTGCTGGCTCACTCCACAGGTGGCTGCTGCAATGGCCAGAACTGTACCAACACGAAACCAGTAGCCAGGACCCTCCTCCAGGTCTCCCACATGGGTGCAGGTGCCCAAGGACTTGGGCCATCCTCTACTGCCCTCCCAGGCCATAGCAGAGAAGCAGATCAGAAGTGGAGCAGCCAGGACCCAAACCTGCACCCACATGAGATGCCAGCACTGCAAGCAGCAGCTTTACTCTGTCCCACAGTGCCAGCCCCCATCATTTACTTTCAAAAGTTGTTGAATGTTTATCAAAAATTAGAGCAAAATGGGAAGAAAACAAACTGCAAGTTGAGTGCCCTTTAAGATGGGAAGAATATCATGTATTTTTTCCCAGATAGTGAGTGGTGATAGGCTATCCTGTGCAGATTATAAAGCCTCTTAGCCTGAATGTAGAGATTTTTAATGTCTCCTTCTGTAAACATATTGCTATTAGAGTAGAAGTTGCATATCCCACTAATCATTGCACAAGATGCTCCTTGTTCTATCAATATATATTCCAAGGCTTGTTGGCTGTCCATCACTACCTTTGACAGAATACCCACAGATTTAAGTACTTGCTGTAAAAGTTGGCCTGAAGTACAAGCCAGATTGCCTAAAGCAATTGTCAGCTTTTTAAAAATCAGCTTCTCATGACATACCAGGTTCTTCTAGTACTATAATCGAGGAACCCACTGAGAAGTTTTCCTGCCAACAACAGTTCCAAGATAGAATCAAAGAGGTAGGTGCAACATGTCTGCCCTAAAGTGCAGCAGTCTTGATGTGACAAAAGCAATTTGCTTTACTTATCTTTGTGCTTTTTGAAGAGGTATTTGAAATCTTCAGTTGGTTCCTAGGAGTAGGCAGACTTGCACATGAGTGTGGGGAGCAACTCGGACTAGACTAAGTTACTGGAATTAAGACTTATTCTATGCATCTGCTCTCCCACAATATGATGCTGAGAAGGGAGAAACAGCTTCTACACAGCTGTCTCCAGTTCAACCAATAAACTGTAGGACCTACTCCTGATTGGAGGAGAGCAGCGTACTCGGCGTGTGGGCAGCCGAGTTGGGATTGGTGGAAGAGGACTATAAAGGAGGAGAGAGACAACATGCACCAGGAACATCTAAGGGGAACATCTATCTGAAGGAACACCTGTGCAGCCCCCGTGAGAGCCGGCCGGCGGTGTGCCGCACCCCCGCGGAAGTTGGGAAAGTGGCTAGGGGGAACCGCCCTTCCACGGAGGTGGAAGGGTTGGTAGCCAACCCAGGAAGAACCAGCAGCAAACCCGGGGAGGACCGAGCAGACAAAAGAACAGCGCAGGGTCCTGTGTCGTTCCTCCACGAAGACGGGGAACGACATAATGGTGCCATGCCTCGGATAGGAAAACTAGGAGGGAAGAAACGGGAAGAAGTGGGAAAATACCGGAGAGAGAGACTAGCAAAGAGCCTAGGGAAAAGCCGGATGGAAAAGGTGCCGGAAGAAGCTATTGAAAGCCTAGGCATAGACTCGGATACGGACTATGGGGGGAAGCTGGGAGAAATCTCTAAGGTCGAAAGCGAAAGTGAAAGCTAGAACAAACAGACTTGGATACGGACTGTGGGGAGAAGCCAGGAGAAATGAGAGGGGAATATTGTTGGAAGAAAAGTTAGGGAAACATACCGGGTAGAGAAAAATATGTTAGGGAGGATGAAGCCACGGGGGCAGGCTGAGGCGGAGATGAAAGCTACCTTGGGGTTCGTCGAGTCAGCCCGGGGAATAAGGGGCAAAAAGTTAAAACCAGAAGCGGAAACGTAAGCCAGGTTGGAATCCGTCAGATTAGCCCGGGGAGCAAAAGACGGGAAGCCAAACCGTAGGGCGGAGACGTAAGCTATGGGTTGAATTCGCCAGGTTAGCCCGGGGAACTTGGACTGGATGCCGGTGGCGGAAACGTGAGCTGGGCTGTGTGATTTGCGGAAGCCGCAGTGTGCAGAGAGAGCACGGGGCGTGAATAGATAGGGAACGTGGGGCTAGCGCGAAGGCCATGGTGCAGGCGCGAAGGGGCTCAGAGACCACAGAGTGCGCGCGAAGCCGGTAAGCCGCGTAGATGAGAGAAGCGTGGGCTGAAGTGGCTCAGAGCCGGGAAGCCGCCGTGGGGAGGCGCCGAGAAGCAGCCTCGGGGCGGGCGCTGGGAAGCCGCGGGGATAAGAGAAACAGAAATTTAGAAGTAAAATGAGAGAAATAGGAATGCTGGCAGATAGAAGTAAAATGGGAGAGATAGGAATGCCCGGAGATAGAGAAATAGAGAAAAATAAGGCCTCCCCTCAACATGGCAATGAGAGAGCTTGGATTCGGTCTGCCTGATTAGGGAGGTGGTGAGCACCTGCGGGCAGCTAGCAGCTTATGTGCCGCAGGTCACCGAAGACAGGCACAAATTAACATCAATAAGTCACCCCACAATACCGCAAATGAGAAGGCTTGGATTCGGTCTGCCTGATTAGTAAGGCGATAAGCACCAGTAGGCAGCTCGACCAGAGTATGAGCTGCAGGTCACCGAAGATAGGCACGAATCAACACCAATAAGTCTCCCCACAAGACGGCAATGAGAAGGCTTGGATTCGGTTTGCCTGATTGGTAGGGCTTGTAAGCACCTGCATGCAGTTCTAGCAGAGCAGAGCATGCGCTGCAGGGCACCGAACACAGGCATGCATCAGCGCCTAAAAACCTCCTCACAACATGGCGAAGAGAGGACCCGGATTCGGTTTGCCTGATTGATAGGGCTTGTAAGCACCTGTGGGCAACTCTAGCAAGCAGAGCAGAGTGTGTGCCACGGGGCACCGAAGACAGGCACGTATCAACACCAAAAAATAAAAAGAAAGGGGGATCTGTGGGGAGCAACTCGGACTAGACTAAGTCACTGGAATTAAGACTTATTCTATGCATCTGCTCTCCCACAATATGGCGCTGAGAAGGGAGAAACAGCTTCTACACAGCTGCCTCCAGTTCAACCAATAAACTATAGGACCTACTCCTGATTGGAGGAGAGCAGCGTACTCGGCGTGTGGGTAGCAGAGTTGGGATTGGCGGAAGAGGACTATAAAGGAGGAGAGAGACAACATGCACCAGGAACATCTAAGGGGAACATCTATCTGAAGGAACACCTGTGCAGCCCCCGCGAGAGCCGGCCGGCGGTGTGCTGCTCCCCCACGGAAGTGGGGAAAGTGGCTAGGGGGAACCGCCCTTCCACGGAGGTGGAAGGGTGGTAGCCAACCCAGGAAGAACCAGCAGCAAACCCGGGAAGGGCCGAGCACACAAAAGAACAGCGCAGGGTTTAGTGTCATTCCTCCGCGAAGACGGGGAGCAACACATGAGAAGACTCAAGGGGTAGAAGTTTAATCCTTAATAAATGTACCCAGCTTGAGATACCCTATAATTTCACAGAGGTAGAAGTACTCAGCAGCACCTGGTAGGGTCCTTTCCATTTAGGCTGTAGCTGGTCGGAAGAGGATCCATCCTTCCACATTTTTAATAAAACTAAATCTCCTGGGGAAATCGGCTGCCTGTGAGCTTCGGGATCTGGCACTGGAAGAACTTTATTACCATATTCTATCAAGGCCTTTTGTACCTAGCCTTAATAAATAATATACTTTATCTGATCTTGAGATTCTGAATCAAAGAAAATGTCACAGTTTAGGAGGGTCCTCCAATATAGCATTTCATTTATACTAAGCATTAGGGCAGCCTCAGGTGCTACTTTCAACCAAAGGAGGGCAAAAGGCAATAGTTTAAGCCATGTTTCTGAGGTCTCCGGACAAAGCTTAGCTAGAATTTTCTTAAGACTTTGATTAGCCTTTTCAACTGTACCTGGTGACTGAGTTCTCCGAGAGGCATAGGGATGGGCAAGAAATTCCTAGAGCAACCCCCTGTTTTTCTGATATAAACAAGGTGAATGGTTTACTGAGGTTAGGGATTCCTAACACTGGGACTTCTGTTAGCAGCTCTTTAATTCTTTGGAATGCCTTTTGTAGCTCCCCTCTCCATCTTACTGGGTCTGTGTCAGGACCTTTTAAAACTTCATACATAGGTTCAGCTATTAACCCAAAACCTAGAATCCATATTCTACAGAATCCCGACATTCCCAGAAATGTCCATAGCTGCTTTTTGTCTGTGATGTACTTATAAATAGAATAGCTTCTATTCTCTTGACTGAAAGAGCATGCTTTCCAGGGTTGAGAATATATCCCAGGTACTCTACCTCTTTTTTAGAAACCTGAGCTTTTGTCGAGGAAACTTTATATCCTCCCTTTGCTAGATGATGGATTTAATGTGATGCAGCTGAAAACATACTTTAGGTAAGGGTTTAACCCAATAGGATGCATTGAAACAACTGCCCTGAGGTCTTGAACCATCTTGTACTCTCCATTTGACTTTTTTTTTTTTTTGACAGACAGAGTTAGACAGAGAGAGACAAAGCGAAAAGCGAAAGGTTTTCCTTCCGTTGGTTCACCCCCCAAATGGCCGCTACGGCCGGCGCACTGATCCGAAGCCAGGAGCCAGGTACTTCCTCCTGGTCTTCCATGTAGGTGCAGGGCCCTAGCACTTGGGCCATCCTCTACTGCCTTCCCAGGCCACAGCAGAGAGCTGGACTTGAAGAGGAGCAACTGGGACAGAATCTGGCGCCCCTACCGGGACTAGAACCTGGGATGCCGGCTCCACAGGCGGAGGTTTAGCCTAGTGAGCCACGGCGCGGGCTTGACTTATTTTTAAAGATGCTTTATTTATTTATTTGAGATGTAGAATTACAGACAGAAGGAAAGATGAGACAGAGAGAAAGGTCTTCCATCTGTTCACTCTCCAAATGGCCACAATGGCGAGTTGGGCCAGTCCAAAGCCAGAAGCTAGGAGCTTCTTCCAGGTAACCCACTTGGATACAGAAGCCAAACACTTGGGCCATCTTCAACTACTCTCCCAGGCCACAAGCAGAGAGTTGGATCAGAAAAGGAGCAACCAGGAGTTCAACTGGTGCCCATATGGGATGCTGGCACAGCAGGCAGATGCTTAGCCTACTACACCATAGTGTTGGCTCCCTTCATTTTTCTTTAAAACAGGAAAGATAGGAGTATTACATAGAGGTTGACAAGGACCAAGCATCCATATTTGAGAAACTTAATTAACTTTAAGGAAGCACTTAAGGATGATAATAAATTTCTTCCAAGCAAAGAAGTTGGATGCTCAGACAAAACTAAAACTTAGGAGATAAGAATGTCCTCTGTTTAACACACTGAAACAAAATAAATCTTTGAGAACAAGTTTTACCATTAACTCTGATAATACAACTCTTTGAGGACAGAGGTGCAGCATGGAAAGTTAGTACACAGTGACTTCTATTAATTTAACAGTTAACACTCTTGTGTATGATGTCAGTGGTCACTGGTGGCTCTTGACATGAGATGCCTAGGCTCTGGAAGCCTCTTGAATCTGCACACCCATCAGTATTTTTTTCTTATAAGATTTATTATTAATTTGAAAGTCAGAGTTATACAGAGAGAGGAGAGACTAAGAGAGAGAGAGGTCTTCCATCCGCTGGTTCACTCCCCAATTGGCTGCAACAGCTGGAGCTGTGCCAATCCGAAGCCAGGAGCCGGGAGCTTCTTCCAGATGTCCCACACAGATGCAGGGGCCCAACAAGTTGGACCATCTTCTAGTGCTTTTCCAGGCATTGCAGAGAACTGGATTAGAAGTGGAGCACCTGGGACTCAAACCAGCACCCACATGGGATGCTGGCCCTGCAGGCAGCATCTTTACTGACTAAGCCACGCACTGGCCCCACCCATTAAGTCTTTAGACAATGCCAGGAGCAAAGTGGAAATTATTCCCTCCCTTCAGAGAAGAGTGCATCCTTCTTTGATGACCACTTCTTTCCAATGAGACCAGGGCCACAAGCGTCCTTCATAGAGGGACACTTGTCGCTCCCCGTCTTCGTGGAGGAACAACACAGGACCCTGCGCTGTTCTTTTGTCTGCTCGGCCCTTCCCCGGTTTGCTGCTGGTTCTTCCCGGGTTGGCTACCGACCCTTCCACCTCCGTGGAAGGGCGGTTCCCCCTAGCCACTTTTCCCCACTTCTGCGGGGGAGCAGCACACCGCCGGCCGGCTCTCTCGGGGGCTGCACAGGTGTTCCTTCAGATAGATGTTCCCCTTAGATGTTCCTGGTGCATGTTGTCTCTCTCCTCCTTTATAGTCCTCTTCCACCAATCCCAACTCGGCTGCCCACACGCTGAGTACGCTGCTCTCCTCCAATCAGGAACAGGTCCTACAGTTTATTGGTTGAACTGGAGGCAGCTGTGTAGAAGCTGTTTCTCCCTTCTCAGCGCCATATTGTGGGAGAGCAGATGCATAGAATAAGTCTTAATTCCAGTAACTTTGTCTAGTCCGAGTTGCTCCCAGTTGCTCCCCACAGATCCCCCTTTCTTTTTATTTTTTTGGCGTTGATACGCGCCTGTCTTCGGTGCCCCGCGGCACATACTCTGCTCTGCTTGCTAGAGTTGCCCACAGGTGCTTACAAGCCCTATCAATCAGGCAAACCGAATCCGGGTCCTCTCTTCGCCATGTTGTGAGGAGGTTTTTAGGCGCTGATGCATGCCTGTGTTCGGTGCCCTGCAGCGCATGCTCTGCTCTGCTAGAACTGCCTGCAGGTGCTTACAAGCCCTACCAATCAGGCAAATCGAATCCAAGCCTTCTCATTGCCGTCTTGTGGGGAGACTTATTGGTGTTGATTCGTGCCTATCTTCGGTGACCTGCAGCTCATACTCTGGTCGAGCTGCCTACTGGTGCTTATTTCCTTACTAATCAGGCAGACCGAATCCAAGCCTTCTCATTGCGGTATTGTGGGGAGACTTATTGATGTTAATTCGTGCCTGTCTTTGGTGACCTGCGGCGCATAAGCTGCTAGCCGCCCGCAGGTGCTCACCACCTCCCTAATCAGGCAGACCGAATCCAAGCTCTCTCATTGCCATGTTGAGGGGAGGCCTTATTTTTTCTCTATTTCTCTATCTCCGGGCATTCCTATCTCTCCCATTTTACTTCTATTTACCAGCATTCCTATTTTTCTCATTTTACTTCTAAACTTCTGTTTCTCTTATCCCTGCGGCTTCCCGGCGCCCGCCCCGAGGCTGCTTCTTGGCAGCTTCCCGGCTCTGAGCCGCTTCAGCCCACACTTCTCTCATCTGCGCGGCTTCCTGGCGCCCGCCCTGTGGTGGGCTCCCGGCTCTGCGCGTCTCGGCTTTGCGCGCTCTGCAGTCTCTGAGCCCCTTCGCGCCAGCACCACGGCCTCGCACTAGCCCCATGTTCCCTATCTATTCACGCCCCGTGCTCTCTCTGCACACTGCGGCTTCCGCGAGTCACACAGCGTAGCTCACGTTTCCGCCACCGGTTTTCATTCTAAGTTCCCCGGGCTAACCTGGCGAATTCAACCTTGCTTACGCGTCTCCACCTTATGGTTTGGCTTCCCGCCTTTTGCTCCCAGGGCTAATCTGACGGATTCCAACCTGGCCCACGTTTCCGCCTCTGGTTTAACTTTTCGCCTTTTGCTCCCCGGGCTGACTTGAAGAATTCCAACATAGCTTACGTTTCCGCCTCGGCCTGCCCCTGCAGCTTCAATTTCCCTAACATTTTTCTCTACCCAGTATGTTTCCCTAAGTTTTCTTCCAACAATATTCCTCCCTCATTTTTCCTGGTTTCTCCCCACAGTCCGTATCCGAGTGTGTTTGTTCTAGCTTTCACTTTCGCTTTCGACCTTAGAGATTTCTCCCAGCTTCCCCCCGTAGTCCGTATCTGAGTCTATGCCTAGGTTTTTGATAGCTTCTTCCGGCACCTTTTCCGTCCGGCTTTTCCCTAGGCTCTTTGCTAGTCTCTCTCTCTGGTATTTTCCCACTTCTTCCCATTTCTTCCCTCCTAGGTTTCCTATCCGAGTCACGGCACCATTATGTCGCTCCCCCTCTTCGTGGAGGAACGACACTAAGCCCTGCCTAGGCTTCATATCCGAGTCACGGCACCATTATGTCGCTCCCCGTCTTTGTGGAGGAATGACACAGGATCCTGCGCTGTTCTTTTGTCTGCTCGGCCCTCCCCGGGTTTGCTGCTGGTTCTTCCCGGGTTGGCTACCGACCCTTCCACCTCCGTGGAAGGGCGGTTCCCCCTAGCCATTTTCCCCACTTCCGCGGGGGAGCGGCACACCGCCGGCCGGCTCTCTCGGGGGCTGCACAGGTGTTCCTTCAGATAGATGTTCCCCTTAGATGTTCCTGGTGCATGTTGTCTCTCTCCTCCTTTATAGTCCTCTTCCACCAATCCCAACTCGGCTGCCCACACGCCGAGTACGCTGCTCTCCTCCAATCAGGAGTAGGTCCTACAGTTTATTGGTTGAACTGGAGGCAGCTGTGTAGAAGCTGTTTCTCCCTTCTCAGCGCCATATTGTGGGAGAGCAGATGCATAGAATAAGTCTTAATTCCAGTAACTTTGTCTAGTCCGAGTTGCTCCCCACAGACACTCTCTACACCTATGTCCTGGCTTCACACCTAAAATGCCCTTGTTGGCTTTTCATCCAGGCCAGAATGACTTATGGGCTGATTCTGTGGCCATTGAGTGCTACTTAGAGTGGTGGCCATTCTATGAGTCTGGTGTATGGCCTGTTCCCATGTTGGAGCATTCTCTCCCTTTTAGCCCTATCTATCTATCTATCTATCTATCTATATATATATATTTTGACAGGCAGAGTGGACAGTGAGAGAGAGAGACAGAGAGAAAGGTCCTCCTTTTGCGGTTTGTTCACCCTCCAATGTCCGTCGTGGCCGGCACACTGCGGCCAGCGCACCATGCTGATCCGATGGCATGAGCCAGGTGCTTATCCTGGTCTCCCATGGGGTGCAGGGCCAAAGTACTTGGGCCATCCTCCACTGCACTCCCTGGCCACAGCAGAGAGCTGGCCTGGAGGAGGGGCAACTGGGACAGAATCCGGTGTGCCGGCGCCGCAAGGTGGAGGATTAGCCTAGTGAGCCACGGCGCCGGCCATCCCTATCTATATTATCACTAAACACTTAAAATGCTATTTTTATCTTCCAGCACATAAGGATTTGGAACCACATGGCATGTTTTCAAACTGTACCCTTGGAACTGAGTCCATAGGGATGCATGCAGGATTATACAGCTGAACAGTGTGTTTGCAGGACTTGAGAAGACAAAAATAGACTTGACTTTCCATGAACCTAATTATCCTTAAGTATGTGACATGGATACATTGCATTAGCTTTAATTTTAAAAATTTAGAATACCCTTTTGTACCCAAAATTGGGTCTATTATTTTGCCCAGCTTCTCAGTAAGTTTCAGAGAACAATGCCACCTCTGAGATTCATTCTTAGAAAGCCACAGAAAACACCCCCACATCTGAGATTCTCTCTCAGAAGGTTACATAGAACACTGGTGTAAAACCAAAATACCAAATCAAAATAACATATATCACACTGCAAAAGTGGCAAGTAGCATGTGACCAGCTATGGGGTGGGGGGCCCCATCTTGTGCATGGGATTTGTTGCCTATCTTCTGGTAAGGGAGGAAGTCCTCATGGGGTCCGCCATCCCCGCAAACACCAGAAACTGCCATATTAGCATGGAAGTCCCGCCTTCCAACACAGGAAGTGGACTCCGCCATGTTTGGACACCTGTCTTGCTGATGGTATCCATGGTTACTAGTCCATAAAACCTGTTCTTTCTTGCTTAGGTCATCAAAAACCAGAAAATGAAAATGATAAAGGCTGGCAGATAGGAATAAACTGATCAGATTTGTGAGCTGGAGACCACGCCTTCGCACTGCCCCTTTCACGATCTCAAGCCCCTATCTGATAATACCTGTACGCAATCACTCCCCTTTGGAAGTGAATTAAAAGCCTGGAGCATAGCAGGCTCCCACTTGTTGTCCCATGCCTTCAGGTGCAAGGTCTTTTGGTTGCCTCTCTGCCTCTGCTTTCCTGCCCATGCTAAGCTACCTGTGTCTGCTCCTTTTTTTTTTTTTAATTTTTGACACAGGCAGAGTGGACAGTGAGAGAGAGAGAGACAGAGAGAAAGGTCTTCCTTTGCCATTGGTTCACCCTCCAATGGCAGCTGCAGCCGGCGCACCGCGCGGATCTGAAGGCGGGAGCCAGGTGCTTATACTGGTCTCCCATGGGGTGCAGGGACCAAGCACTTGGGCCATCCTCCACTGCACTCCCTGGCCATAGCAGAGAGCTGGCTTGGAAGAGGGGCAACCAGGACAGAATCTGGCACCCCAACCGGGACTAGAACCTAGTGTGCTGGCGCCGGTAGGCGGAGGATTAGCCTAGTGAGCTGCGGCCCTGTGTCTGCTCCTAATCACACAGCTTGCTCCATGTGGTGCCATCCTGTTCTCTGCCTGGTATGGACTCAGCTTTTGCTTCTAGACTTCTTTCTCCCCTAAATAAAGCCTCACTTTCCTGTGTATTTCTTTCATTGAATCAATATTAAAAACTTACCATGTTGCCTAGTTCATGTGAGCTGATGTTCAGGTTTCTTACTTGAATAGGCAGCAAGAACTCTGCAAGTATTAATATTAAAATTACTAATAAGCTGGATGATATCAGAAAGTTGTTCTACCACACCTGATTTTAAACCAAAAATCTAAAACAAAGCAATTGTCAGTAACTGTAAGATCATTCTGAGACTAAAAGCTTAAGTTTTAACTTCCCCCAATATATAGGGGAAACATTCCTAAAAACAATTACCATCAACTTGGAAGCATTTAAACATCAGCAAACACTCACAACTGATGCCTTTTTCTCCAGCCTTTTTTTGCTCAAACTCCATTAATGCTAACAGTCTGTACTGGCCTCTGCTCCCCTAAACTACCAAAATTAGAAACACAAAAGACATTAACATCTGCATTTTAGCTGAACTCCCCAAGCTGTGAGAACTGAGAGAAGAGAGACTTGGGGGGAGGAGGAGCATTTTCAGGCTTCTAAAACCATGCATTGCTGAGACATGGCAGCCTGAGCTCTGCCAATTACACTGCAGCTTCTGGAATGAATTTTCTTAGTGCTGGCTTGCCAATATGCTGTGGGCTAGGTTGGGCTTAAATTTCTGTTCCAGACTCTTGCCATTTACTTAGAGAGAATTCTAAGTACAGGTACAAACACGATGTGCAGCGTGATAAGCTTTATTTACAAAGTGAGAAGAATACACAGCACATGAAGGCTTTATTTAGGGACAATGGGCCAAGAAAGATTAAGGGGATTTTCATATCCTGCTCTACTCATCCTGGGTCATGGGGAGGGGAGACATAGAAAGAGGGGGAGAGAGAGAAAGAGGGAGAGAGGGAGAGTACTTCCACTTTACCTGGCTTCTTACGAGCTCAGAAAACTGAAGTGTTTAGATGGTACCTGTCCCCAGGTCCTGGGTAAGGGGAAGTACTTCCTGGGTAAGGCTCATCTGATTGACAGGCAGGTGGATATGTAACATGAAGTGAGGGAGGTGTGTGGATGCCAGCTAATGAACTTACACTATCTATCTGACTGTTGCCATATCAGCAGTATGTATGAATGTGTATGCATAACATGCAAATTTATTTTGTTGGTACAACTGAGTCATTTGGTAGTTGTTTAATGTATTAACATGGCAATCTAATAGCTTATTTTCTTTATAATTTGTCTGATACAAGAGTGCAAGAATAATGATTTCATTAAATCTATAAGAACATGAAAGATATCCAGAAAAAAGTTTGCAATTGGGTATTTATTCATGTATGTGATCAGAGTGAACATGGCTAGCTTACACTGTGAGTGGTAGGCTTGGCTCTGCATTGCAACCAATATTGAAGGGAAACACTTTCTTCACATTGTTCACTTTTTAAAGTAATCATTCCCTCCCTGGAATAATTTTAATTTCTTATAAATAAAACTTATAGGGCATTATGATATTAATCTACAGAAATTTATTTTATTAATTAATTAATTTATTTATTTATTAATCTACAGAAATTTAGTTTATAGTTGATGCTATATTTTATTGATATTTATACTTATTTACTTTGGCTATTGAAATAGTTTATTATTTTAAAGATTTATTTATTTATTTGAAAGTTAGAGTTACACAGGGAGAGAAGGAGAGCAGAGAGAGAGAGAGAAAGAGTTCTTCCATCCACTGGTTCACTCCCCAGTTGGCTACAATGGCTGGAGCTGAGCTGATCTGAAGCCAGGAGCTGGGAGTTTCTTCCGAGTCTCCCACACAAGCGCAATAGCCCAAGGACTTGAGCCATCTTCCACTGCTTTCCCAGGCCACAGCAGAGAGCTGGATCAGAAGTGGAGCAGCTGGGTCTCAAACTGGTGTGCATATGAGATGCCAGCACTGCAGGCAGAGGCTTTACCCACAACACCACAGCCCCAGCCCCAGCCCCTGAAATAGTTCCTTAGAAAGTTAAACGTAATAGTTTATTAACATACTGAGCCCTCTTAAATGCTTTGAATAACTTTTTTTGTTTAAAATTTGTTCTTCAAATCAAAATGTATTTAAGTCAAATTTTATGCTTCTAGGATCTGGCACAGTGGGGTTAAGTTGTAGCCTGCAATGCGATCTCTATTTCTCCCTCTCTCTCCGTAACTCTGCCTTTCAAATAAGTAAGTAAAATCTCTTAAAATTATGTTTAAATTTTTCATAATATTGATATTCAATACAAAAATGTATCATGCCATTACAAATAGATATATAATAATTTCCTGTTGATAATTAAATAATTCTTGATTTTAATAAGATTAAATTATTATAAAAATTTTTGAGTGTTTTCTAACTTATTTACCACCCAGTTTGAAAAAAAATATTTTATAGTAGTTTTTCTCAGGTTTTATCATATTTATAGAAATTACTTTGTTTTCTCACTTTTCAGTATATATGGATTAATATTTTATCTCAGTCTTGAGAGCTCCTTTTTGAAGCTATATCACCCTAGGCAAAATCAATTTCAATCATTTAACAAAGTGTTTTTTGGAGCAGTGGTTTCCAGTGCATGCGTTTATTGATGTCAAATTTGTGAGATTTTGATATCATACTCTTTCTGCTATAATATTGCTTTCAGTTTTATGTACGGAACATAGAAAAATCATATGTGACACAATGGTTGATATATATGGATTTTCTTTTGCTAAATAGTCACTACGTTAATGTAATAAATTAATATTACTGTATAATCAATCTCTAGACTGATATATAAATATTTATTAAAGTGAGAAGAAATTACATATTGTATGACAAAAGAATATTTATTTTGCATCATAAGCGACATGAAGTAACTGCTTCCACTTTTATAATATAATCTATCATTTTTAATTTATAATATTTATACAGGGTTACTATGAATTAGGCACTGTTTTCATATTCACATTTATATTAAAAACACATATATGTAAGTGTCATAGTTGTTTCCATTGAACCCAGTGAGAAACTAAAATTTACAAAGAGATTAGATAATGTATCCATAGATAGATGTATCTAGTCTTGATAATCACATGGGGCCTAATTATAGAAATATGGCCAAATCAGGGAGAAAAAAGCAATATCTAGGCATCACAAAAGTGTGAATTAATCTTCAAGGTAAGAATCTTCCCTACAATTTTAGAGTTGTAGAGAATTTTCAACTCAACTGTTAAAAAGTGAAATCAAAATGACCTTTTAGCAGCTCTTGACACCATTACTTAGAGTGTGCCATTCTTAGTGACTGCGCAGCTATTAATTATCTTATTCCTTCACCTAAATTGTAGTTCTCAAACTAGCCCATCTTCTCTGAAAGCAGGATTTAAAAATTGTCCATTAGGGAATCAGTTGTGTATTGATTTCTCCTTTAAGGTTCTCCAAGGAAGAAATTCCCTGGTTTGATCACTGGGCTTCTGCATCATTCCCGTTATTCATGACTTCGCATTTGATGATGTTCCCAGAATAGATTTCTCTGCATTTCAGTACATAAAACCAAGCTTCAGTGTCTTTTCTGGGGTCTAATTAGTGAACCATTTAAAGAGTGTCTGGTATCTCCATAGGATAATAATAATTACAAGATTTGTGATTTATTTTCAGAATAGATTCTAACCTTACCCAATTAAATATATTTTACCTGTAATTTTATCTTGATGCTGTATTTCTGTTCTAACAAAGTCTTAGATGAGGCTAAGTGCCTATTCTTTCATAAATTTGCCTTACTATTCTTATCATTCTGTAGGTAAACTGTACTCTTCATTTAACAATACAGGAAACCTAAGCCCCAGACAGTAAATATATTTATGTCTAAAAATTGGATTGGGGGCCGGTGCTGTGGCATTGCAGGAAAAGCCGCAGCCTGCAGTGTCAGCATCCCATATGGATGACTTTCAGTCCTGGCTGCTCCACTTATGATCCAGCTCTCTGCTGTGGCCTGGGAAAGCAGTAGAAGATGGCTCAAATCCTTAATCCCCTGCAACTGTGTGGGAGACCCGGAAGGAGCTCCTGGCTCCTGGCTTTTGATCGGCTCAGCTCCAGCCATTGCAGCCAACTGGGGAGTGAACCAGTGGATGGAAGACCTCTCTTTCTCTCTCTCGGCTTCTCCTTCTCTCTCTGTGTAACTCTGACTTTCAAATAAATAAATACATCTTAAAAAATAAATAAATAAATAAAAATTGTTTTGAAGGTTAGGATGTGTTATGTGCTGTTTTACATACTCAATCACTATAAAGACATAAAATCTACAAAAATTTAGGCAATGGCCAAATATTGTCATTCAGTAATACATAAGAAAAAGCCCAATATAATAAATCAATTCATGTTCCACCTGATAAGAGTTTTATTGACATCAGCAAATAGAAGAAAAAAACAGACCAAAAAATTAATTTGCTGTGTAAGCATACTGGAATATTGTTGTTAAAGAATTTATCATGTGGCATATAAAAATAAGAAATCTAGAGAAATGTTTTTGAGATCTCTGTAGAAATTACTTGTCGGACTTTGGCAAAAGGCAGTTTTGAATTCTCATAAAGTAAGACTTTGTGAAGTTCAGTAGGCTGTGAGTGATAGATAACAGTTAATTAGTACATTTGGAAATATTGCAAAGCTAACATGACCAATGCAGTGAGACTTCACTGTGCACTTCATGCGTTCAGATATTCATTTAGAAATATAGTCTCAGGACTAAATACAAAACAGAAACAACAACAACAAAAGTAAAACTATCTTAATTAATACAAACCAATACAAAGGCAAACTTGATAGGATTTATGGCATCTGCCATTATTTTAATTGTTTACCACTATTCAAAATAAGATAATATAATTCAAGATAATATAATTCTAGCTTTTTAAAACTGTTATTTACAGCACCCAGCATGCAATGCAGAGTTACAAGGAATGCATAAAGTAGGAACATGGGGCACATGAACAATGAAAAAGTAGTTTACTGAAACTTTTTTTAAATTTCTCATATGTAGGAAATAGAACAAAACATAAAAGCAGCTTAAGGATATAAGCAGTTAAGGATATAAAAGTAAGGTAGACATAATGAGTGAAAAGATATGACTTTAAAGGTGTTTTTACAAATATGTTAAAGGACATGAAATGAAAAGAAAAGATAGAGAACAGATGGTATCCTCAGAAAAGCAGTGAAAACTATAAATATAAACCAAACAGAACTTTTTGAACTCAAAAGTACTTCACTAGAAGGTTTAACAAAGCAACCACAGAAACAAGATCCATTATTTAGAGAGGAATATTGATTAAAATGCCAGTTTATAATTCATAAAAAACGATTGAAATTAGAAGATAAGGATTGTCATGTTTAAAGACTACTACACAAATATAAACCTAGAATTATACATCCAACAAAAATATTCTTAAAAATTAGGATGAGAGAAGAATAGTAATATAATAAGTGTAGGGAACGTTAGCCCCCCACTTTCAGATGTGAATAGAACAAGCAGATGGAAGGTTAAAAAGGAAACCAAGAACTTGACTATCATAGATCAAGTTGAGCTAACAGATAGAAGCAAAGCGTTCCACCCAACAACAGAAGAATGCACACTGTTCTCAAGAGCGCATGGGGATGCCAGCATTCTGGCACAGTGGTGCCCACAATGCTGTCATCCTGTACCAGAGGCCTGGTTCGAGCTCCAGCTGCTTCACTCCCCATCCAGCTTTCTGCTAATGTACCTGGAAACGCAGCAGAAGCAGTTTGAGTCTGGGCCCCTGCCACCCATTCCATGGACCTGGATGGAGTCCAAGGTCCTGGCTTCTTCCAGGACCGGCCCCAGCTATTGAGGCCACTTAGGCAATGCAGCATCAAGTAGGGGATTCCTTTCTCTTTCGGTGTCTCTCCTCCTATTTCTCTTTGAAACTCTGCCTGTCAAATAAAGTCTTAAAAGATATATAGTACATGGAACATTCTCCAAGATGGACAGCAAGCTAGACTACACAATCTGCTCTGATAAATTTGACAAAATTGAAATGATATGAAATATCTTCTCTGATAACAATGGAATAAAAGTCAATGAAAGAAGAATGGTAATAAAAGAATAGAATATACAGTTATTTTGAAGGATTATTTAATTATTAATGAGCTTTTTAAGATTTATTTATTCAATAACTTTTATTTGTTTATTTGAAAGGAAGAGTTACAGAGAGGCAGAGGCAGAGGCACAGAGAGAGAGAGAGAGAGAGAGAGAGAGAGATTCTATCTGCTGCTTTACTCCCCAAATGTCTGCAACAACAGGTGCTGGATCATTCTGAATCCAGGAGCCACAAGCCTACTCTGCGTCTCCCCTATGGGTGCAGGGGCCCAACTACTTGGACTATTTTTTGTTGTTTCCCAGGTGCACTTGCAAGGAGCTGGATCAGAAGTGGAGCAGCCAGGATTTGAACCAGAGTCCATAAGGGATGACAGCACTACAGGTGTTTACTTTACTAGCTATGCCACAGCACCATCCCCTATTTATTTATTTGGAAAGCAGAGTTATAGAGACAGAGAGGAGAGGGCAAGGCATAGAGAGAGAGAAAAAAATCTTCCATCTGCTGGTCCACTCCCCAAATGGCCACCATGGCCAGGGCTGGGCCAGTCCAAAGCCAGGAGCCAGGAGTTTCATCCAGTTTTCTGACATGCATTCAGAGGCTCAAGTACTTTGGCCATCCTCTCTTGTTTTCCCAGGTACATTAGCAGAAATCTGGATTGGAAGAGGAGCAGCCGAGACTTGAACTGTCGCCCAATTCAAGTGGGATGATGACCCTGCAGGCAACAGCTAAATGCACATGCTACAGAATTGACATTGCACTCTCCCTTCAAAGAAGAAACTACAAGGGAACTTTAAAAGTGTAATGACAAACTAAGTAAATAAATAAATAAATAAATAAAAATACAGCCTAGCAAAACTTAGTGTACATGCCAAAATAAATACCAAGAAGGAAGCTTAAGGAAGTAAACACTAACACCAATAAATAAGAGAGTTCTCAATTCATCAACCTAACCATATGTGTCAAAAAACCAGAAACAAAATCAGTAAAGAGATAGAAATAATAAATAGAAGTACAGAGATCATTTAGAGCATAGAAAAATAATAGAAACTTCAATGAAGCCAAGAGTTGGTGTTTAGAAAAGATCAATAATATGACAAAAACTTGCAGTGACTAAGAAAAATAAACAAGAAAACACTTAAAATAAAATTAAAAAATAAAATGCAGGGGCCAGCGCTGTGGTGTGGGTTGACGCCCTGGCCTGAAGCGCCAGCATCCCACATGGGCGCCAGTTCTAGTCCCGGCTGCTCCTCTTCTGATCCAGCTCTCTGCTATGGCCTGGGAAAGTAGAGGAAGATGGCACAGGTGCTTTCGCCTCTGCTGCGTGGGAGATCCAGAGGACCTTCATGGCTCCTGGCTTCAGATTGGTTCAGCTCTGGGGGTTGCAGCCATTTGGGGAGTAAACCAGCAGATGAATGATTCTCTCTCTCTCTCTCTCTCTCTCTCTCTCTCTCTCTCTTTCCATCTCTGTGACTTTGCCTTTCAAATAAATAAATCTTTTTTTTTTTTTTTTAAAAAAAGAAGAATCAACATCAATCTTCCTCAAACTCATCCAAAAAATTGAAAAGGAAGAAATATTTCCCCAATCATTCTAGGAGGTCAGATATACCCTGGTACTAAAAACCCAGAAAATGCAAAACACTAAAAGAAACCTATGCATTGATATCTCTGATGACTATTGGTATCAAAACCCTAAACAAAATACCAACAAACATTCCAACAGCATGCTAAAAAGATCATACATCATGACCAATTGGCGTTTATATTTGGAAAACAAGCATGGTTCATCATATGAAAAATCAAACAATGCCATACATCAAATTTGTTAAGAACAAAACCACATGATTTTCTCAATTGATTCAGAAAAAAGCATTTGATAAAATGTAACAAACATTTACTCAACAAACTAGTAATACAAGGAAATTGCCTCAACATAATAATGGTTATGTAACAAAAGCCTGCATCAAAGGTTCAGCGAACTGGTGGTAAAAGACTGAAAACTTTCCCTCTAAAATCATGAACAAGACAAGAATATTTACTCTGCTCTTCAAGATAATAATAGACATTTTAGCCAGAGTTCCCAGGGAAAAGAAAGAATAAAAGCGCACAAATGGAAAAACAAAAACTTAAATGACCTCTATTTAATCTTATATATAGAAGACCTAAAAATGCCACAAAAACTACTAATCCAAAAAGTAACCAAAATTGAAGATATAAAATAAACTATTGATCTTCAGTTACATTTTATTTATTGAGGATGAAGAATCTGAAAAGCAAATTTAAAAAAACAAGCATTAACATGGTGCAGTAATGGCATAAATATGAATGGATATATATAGATAATAACCATAGATCTAAGGATTACATATATATATATATTTCTACAGATATATCATATCTGAACAATGATAAGGAATAGCTTTGTAGAAATAAACCTCTGTATATATGTGTCACTCCCCCTCTTTGTGGAGGAACGACACTAAGCCCTGCCTAGGCTTCATATCCGAGTCACGGCACCATTATGTCGCTCCCCGTCTTCGTGGAGGAACGACACAGGACCCTGCGCTGTTCTTTTGTCTGCTCGGTCCTCCCCGGGTTTGCTGCTGGTTCTTCCCGGGTTGGCTACCGACCCTTCCACCTCCGTGGAAGGGCGGTTCCCCCTAGCCGCTTTCCCCACTTCCATGGGGGAGCGGCACACCGCCGGCCGGCTCTCTTGGGGGCTGCTCAGGTGTTCCTCAGGTGTTTCCGGTGCATGTTGTCTCTCTCCTCCTTTATAGTCCTCTTCCACCAATCCCAACTCTGCTACCCACACACCGAGTACGCTGCTCTCCTCCAATCAGGAGCAGGTCCTACAGTTTATTGGTGGAACTGGAGGCAGCTGTGTAGAAGCTGTTTCCTCCTCTCCCAGCGCCATATTGTGGGAGAGCAGATGCATAGAATAAGTCTTAATTCCAGTAACTTAGTCTAGACCGAGTTGCTCCCAGTTGCTCCCCACATATATGGCCCAAAATTTTCTACAGGACTGTCAAGAATGCATAATCAAGAGAGAACAGTCGGTTCAACAATTGGTGGTTTGAAAACTGGATATCCTCATGTCAAATAATGTATGTAAGAGTATATTATATTCTGTTATCTTTCCTTTATATCATATACATTACTAATATTGGTGTTTCTCCTCAAATTTTCATTTCAAATTGAGATTAAATGAGACAACAAGTGCCAATAACATAAAAAGTCTGGAACATTAGCAGCAATCATGAAAATGTGTGATTTTCTTCTCAGGTTGTTCATTGAGTCTGTCTATCTGTCTACCATTTATTGAATCTATCTACCTTGTTAACCATCCATCTTTCTTGCTAACTATCCTTCTGTTTGACTTTTGTAAATGTCTAAAACAATGACTTCTTTTTTTAAACTTTTATTTAATGAATATAAATTTCCAAAGTACAGCTTATGGATTACAATGGCTCCCCCCCATAACTTCCCTCCCACCCACAACCCTCCCCTTTCCTGCTCCCTCTCCCCTTCCTTTCACATCAAGTTCATTTTCGATTCTCTTTATATACAGAAGATCAGTTTAGCATACATTAAGTAAAGATTTCAACAGTTTGCACCCACATAGAAACACAAAGTGAAAAATACTGTTTGAGTACTAGTTATAGCATTAAATCACAATGTACAGCACATTAAAGACAGAGATCCTACATGAGGAGTAAGTGCACAGTGACTCCTGTTGTTGACTTAACAAATTGACACTCTTGTTTATGGCATCAGTAATCTCCCTAGGCTCAAACAATGACTTCTTAATTTACTTGTATTCATCCTCTCTATATTGCTTTAACATAAGCCACAACAATGCATTTTTCATAATAAATTTTTGTCTAATCACATGGGTCAATTTTGCCTTATTTTTTTATTTGAATGGTTTAGAAATGATGATCAATCCATAAATCTTTATGTAAAGACTTCCCTATTTCACTCTAAATCCTTTAATTAGTTATTAATGACCAACTAAGCAAATATTGATAGCCTATGTTGAATTCAAATTTATGATTATAGGTTTAAATAATATACTTTAACAGATCAGTTTTCAATTGATTAGTAATTGTAGAAATAATCAATTATGGCAAAGAGAGTGAAAGAAAACTGTTGCTCCTGGAGTTATTGTAAATCAATATTGAGTTATTGGACTGAAGATTGAGTATAAAGATCAGACTGCATCAAAATTGCAGTAGGACCAATAAAATAATTAATGTGGTTAAAAAGTCAGGGGACATTGATCTGCTTAAGGTATCACTAGGTTAGCATCTATATTCAGGCTGAATAAAGAATGTGGATAAATCCAGAGTATCTTCTACCCTATAGAAAAGTATTGTGGGTACTTATTTATGGGAAGAGATGCTGCCTTCATCTGCAACAAATCCTGCAGTTAACCCAGGTATGACCAACTGACAAGAATGAACCCTTGGAAGCTTACCAATTGATAAAGAGAGAGATGAAGGAAAACAGGAACAGCAGCATCCTCAGTGGGAGAATACTTGGGAAACGGAATCCCTTGTCATAGGAAATTATTATTCTATAACAAAATGATTGCTTTGCTGTTTTTTCCATAAATATTCCAATTGTTTATATTGGATTTACTTCATACTTTTACTGGGAGAATTTTCTGATGACCATGTTTCTGTGTTTCTCTATGTAGCACATCCTTAAGCATCTTTTGTAAGGCTGGACAAGTGCTGACAAATTCAATTTATTTTTGTTATGGAAGGTCTTTATTTCACTTTCATTCAAAAAGGATAGCTTTTCAGTGTGCAGTACTCTTGGTGGACCGTTTTTTTGTTTTTTTGTTTTGTTTTGTTTTTTTCCTCTTAAGACTTGGAATATAGCTTACCATTCCTTTCTAGCTTGTATGGTTTCTGGTGAGAAGTCAGCTGTGAATCTAATTGAAGATCTTCTGAAGGTAATCTGGCGTTTCTCTTACTGTGGAGAGTTTGACTACAATGTGTTGTTGTGAAGTTCTTTTCTTGTCATGTGTAATTAATAGGAGTTCTATGTGCTTCCTGTACTTGGACATCCTTTCTTTCTCCAAAATGAGTAAGTTTTCTGTAATTATTTAATGAAATAGACCATGTAATACATTCTCTCTTCTCATGCCTCTTAAGACCCATATGTTGGGAAATGTGATAGTATTCCAAATCTCCAAAACTGTTTTTCATTTTTCTGATTTCTTCTTTTTTACCTTACTGTAAACTTTCCGCAGATTTGTCATCTAGCTCAGATATTCTTTCTTCTGCCTTACAAAGCCTGTTGCTAAGGCTTTCCACCACATTATGTATTTAATCGATTGAATTCTTCATTTCCAATATTTCATTTTGATTTCTTTTTAAAATCTCAATTTTATGGGATTTTTTTTTTTGCTTGCCATGTATGGATTTCTTTAATTTGTGTATTTCTCTCTGGTTGCTTCTTAGTAATCTTGTGACTAATCTTTTGGATTCCATTTCTGGCATTTCATCTATCTCTTCATCTTCACATTCTAGTATTTAAGCGTTGTTGTGTTCCTCTGGGTGCATGATGTTGTCCTTATTCTTGTTTCTTGAATTTTGGCATTTATTGTAAGGCATTTTTGGAGATATTTGTTATTTTTTTCCTCATATGGCTTTTATCTTCTGCATATACCTCTGTGGCTTTGGGAAGTGTCTGCTCTTTCAGTGGATGCCCAGGTCATTTGCTGGGTATGGCCAGGGAGCTCTGTTCAGTGCTCTAGGTTGCTGTGAGTATACAGGGTGACAGCCAAGTTGGGTATGCTAGATCTCCTCTCTCTCTTTTTTAATTTTTTATCAAAGGGGGATATTGATCAGCTCTGTTGTAGTCTCATCCTCGCCTTCTCTCTTCTGAGATGATCAGTTCCTGAGCTATAACCCCAGTGGGTGCAATATTCATCACACTGCCACAAGAACCGCATAAAGGACCCATGCAGTCCTCCTTGTTAGTGCAGATCTTCCTCAATGACCTACTCCAGGCAACCAGGGGTCCCAATCATGTGGAGCCACCTGCAACTTCTGCCCAGAAACCCAGCCACACCCTGCATCCTCTCACATTGTCACAGTGTTTCCACAGCCCCAGCACCCAAGGCTCCCACAGTCGCAAAGTGCTGAAGATCCCCTCCACCCTGCCGGGCCATCCTAACTACAGAGAGGCAGAGACGCTCCCAGAGCCTGCTGCCTGGGGGTGCCCCAAAGTAGTCTGAGCTCCAGAGCTTGTGATGTGTTGGATGGCTGGGAGAACCTCTCAGTTATGTTGGTGCCCAACACCCTATCACTCCTCCCAGCCAGACTCAGGTATCTCTTCTCTGCTGATTGTTGGGCATGCGGGCACAAGCTGGCTTAGCTATTGCATAGGTCCAAAATGACACCTGCCCTCCCTCAGACAGTCACAGCCATTGTCAGGAGGATGGGGAGAGAGAAGTACGCCCCTTTTCCCTCTAGGTTGGCGGGTACCCTGTCCCCCACAGAGCTCCATTCCAGACTCACACCAGGCTCTCCTGGAAGCTATATCACTAGTGGCTTGTGCTGCTGCAGTCTGGTCTCATGTCACTCTCCAAAGCTGGCGCTGAGGCTGTTGACCGCTAGGATCTTGTGTTGTGTCTGTGCTCAGGCTGCACATCCACATCCTCCTTGTAAAGCCACAGTGTCCCATTTCCTTCCATGGATTTCCACTGCAGATTTCTCCTTAACTCTTCCCTGAGATTGAACTCTCTCCAGTTGTTTTTTTAACTATCTTCTCCTAGCCTAGAGAAGTAAACTCCCTCCTTATTCTGCCATCTTGGTATTCAATTTCAAATAAATCTTTTTTTAAAAGATGTAATTCTATTTAGACATAATATTACTAGGCCATAACTAGTGACATTAAATAAGATTAAATAGTAAATTCATTAGGACAATATACTAGTTACAAAATATATACACCTGCTTCTCTTTTCCTCCAGCAGGAAAAAAAGTATACATACCTAACAGATATTTCAAACTATGTGAATTAAAACTTATAGAATGGAAAGGGGAAAGTAATAGTTAAAAATAATTGTCTGTGATCTCAAAAAATGTCTCTCAATAATTGACCAAATAATCAGAAATAAACTTATTAAGATTAGAGAAGCAATTTTTAAAGGGTTATTTAATATTTTAAGACAGAGTCACAAAGAGGCAGAGGCAGAGAGAGAGAGAGAGAGAGAGAGAGAGAGAGAGAGAAAGAGACAGAGAAAGTTCTTCCATCCATTCACTGGTTCACTCCCCAAATGGCCGCAACGGCCAGAGCTGCACTGATTCAAAGCCAGGAGAAAGGAGCTTCTTCAGGTTCTACTACATAGGATTTGGCCCAGGGCACAGCAGAGAGCTGGATCAGAAGTGGAGTTGTCTGGACTCAACCAGCATACATATGGGATGCTGGCAATGCAGGTGGCGGTTTTACCCACCACCTCACAGTGCTGGCCCTGAGAGAAGCATTTTCAATGAACTTAATCTAACAGAGTTAAAATTTAGGGACAGAAAAAAAGTCTGGAAAAACCTCCAAATGTTTGGAAGTAAAACACAATACTCATGAAAACACATGGAAAAGACCAAGAAATCAGCAAATATTTTGTACTAAGTGAAAAGAAAAGCAACATAGCAAAAAACATGTAATATTTATAGACTTTGTTTTTAAAATCACTTCATCAGAAAAAATAGGAAATGTTTAAGGAAATCAATAATTGAAAATATTAACAAAAACTAACGAATTTAAATATAATAAACTAGGATGAGGTAGAAAAAAATCAAATTAAGGAGAATACATACATCATGTCAGTATATTAACTAAACAAAACAAACAGGAATATTATGAGTATAGAAGAGAACAAATTAAACAACTTTGACAATATGCACATAAATTCTAAAAGAAAACACATTTAAAACCAATTCAGAGACACAAAAACCACAAAAATTTATACTGTGTATTCAGCAATCAAATTCATCTTAAAAATCTTTACACAAAGAAAATCACAGCTGGCTCAGTTGGTGAATTTCATCAACCATTTGAAGGACAAATAACACCAAATCACCAAAACATTTTCAGTTAATAAATGAGTGAACATTTCCCAGCCAATTCATCATAGGAGGTCAGTATCACCCTGCAACACTGACCTCTTTTCCATCAATTTCTGTCACTGCTTTTAAATCAATACTATTGATTCTGTAGCCAAACATGTTGCAAGAACATGAAACTACTGTCCAAAAACCCTGATGAATATCACCTAGAAATGCAACTGGATATTAGTGTAATTAATTCAAAAATATGAAAAGGATTATGCAACATGAACTGTTGAAGGCAAAATTGGCTTAACATATGAAAACCACTGAAAATAATATGCCATAAACAAAATAAAGGACAAAATCATATATCAGTAAGTAAAAAAAGTACAGTGGACTAACTTCAAGTATTCCTTTTTTGTTATTTTTAAGATAACATTTTTTTTTGACAGGCAGAGTGGACAGTGAGAGAGGGAGACAGAGAGAAAGGTCTTCCTTTTCCGTTGGTTCACCCTCCAATGGCCGCCGCGGCCGGCTCACCGCGCTAATGCAATGGCAGGAACCAGGTACTTATCCTGGTCTCCCATGTGGTGCAGGGCCCAAGTACTTGGGCCATCCTCCACTGTACTTCCCTGGCCAAAGCAGAGAGCTGGCCTGGAAGAGGGGCAACCGGGACAAAATCCGGCGCCCCGACCAGGACTAGAACCCGGTGTGCCGGCGCCGCAAGGTGGAAGATTAGCCTAGTGAGCAGTGGCACCAGCCCGAGATAACATTTTTTACATTATTGTCAAAGATTTAATGGTCCACTAAGTACAGAGTTCAACAAATAAAATGTAAAAAAGACTACAAAGTTCAGCAGGATATAGGCCATTGCTATAAACATCATGCTGAGTGAATTAAGCCAGTCCCAAAGGGACAAATATCATATGTTCTCCCTGATCAGCGACAACTAACTGAGCACCAAAGGGGAAACTTGTTGAAGTGAAATGGACACTATGAGAAACAGTGACTTGATCAGCTCTTGTCCTGACGGTTGATGTACAATGTAATATTTTATCCATTTTAGTATTTTTTTTTGTTCTAGTACCATTGGTTGAACTCTGTAATTAACACACAATTATTCTTAGGTGTTTAAATTTTAACTTAAAAGTGATCCCTCTTAGGAATTTGGAAAAAATTATGCTGAGTGAAATAAGCCAATCCCAAAGGGACAAATATCACATGTTCTCCTTGATAGGTGACAACTAACTGAGCACCAAAAAGGAAACCTGTTAAAGTGAAATGAACACTATGAAAAACAGTGACTTGATCAGCCCTCGCCCTGACTGTTGATGAACAACTTAATATGTTATCCCTCTTAGTATTTTTTGTTTGTTTGTTTGTTCTAGTTAATACTTTTGGTTGAATACTGTAATCAATACACAATTCTTCTTAAGTGCTGAAACTTAACTGAAAAGTGATCGCTGTTAAATATAAGAGTGGGAATAAGAGAGGGAAGAGATGTGCAATTCGGGACATGCTCAAGCTGACTTACCTCAAACGGTAGAGTTAGAAACATACCAGGGGATTCCAATTCAGTCTCATCAATGTGGCATGTACCAATGCCATCTCACTAGTCCCAGTGATCAATTTCTGTTCACAATTGATCATAATGATAGGACTAAGAACCAAAGGGATCACATAAACAAGAATAGTGTCTGCAAATAGTAGCTGATAGAATAAAAAAGGGAGAGAAGGATCCAACATGGGAAGTGGGATACAAAGCAGACCCATAGAATGGCAGATGTCCTAAACAGCACTCTGGCCTCAGAATCAGCCCTTAAGGCATGCAGATCCAGCAGAAAAGCCCACGGGAGTATTTCAGGCATGGAAAGCCAAGACACTCTGGGAAAAAAAAAAAAAAACCTAAATGAAAGATCTCCACGAGTGAGATCCCAGTGGAAAGAACGGGTCATCAAAGAAGGAGGTACCTTTCTCTGAAGGGAGGAGAGAACTTCCACTTTGACCATGGCCTTGTCTAAATATGATCAGAGTTGGTGAACTCAGGGGCCTTCCATAGCCTTGGCAGCTCATGACAAGAGCCTAGGGTGATTACTGATGCCATAAACAAGAGTGTCAATTTGTTAAGTCAACAACAGGAGTCACTGTGCACTTACTCCTCATGTAGGATCTCTGTCCTACATTGAGATTTAATGCTATAACTAGTACTCAAACAGTATTTTTCACTTTATGTGTCTGTGTGGGAGCAAACTGTTGAAATCTTTACTTAATGTATGCTAAACTGATCTTCTGTATATAAAGAGAATCGAAAATGAATCTTGATGTGAATGGAAGGGGAGAGGGAGTGGGAAAGGGGAGGGTTGCGGGTGGGAGGGACGTTATGGGGGGGAAGCCATTGTAATCCATAAGCTGTACTTTGGAAATTTATATTCATTAAATAAAAGTTAAAAAAAAAGAAATAAAAAAAAAGGTTGAGTAGGAACTAACTGTTGTCTCTTTCTCTCTCTCCCTCCCTCTTTCTCTCTCTTTCCCTCTCCCTCTCTCCCTGTCTGTCTATGAGATATGCTCTTCTGCCATCCACCACCTTATTCATATATCAGACTAATGGGGTCACTCACTCAATCCTGACTGTAAACCTCCAAATGTGTGAACTAAAATAAACCTGCCTCCTTCCCAAATAGGTCCTTTCAATATATTTTAGTTTTAGTAATGAAAAGCTAACTAATATCATGTAATGGAGTTTTCACTCCTTCTCAAAATCCTAGGAGCTGTTGTTATTCTTGCCAACAATTGTTTGTTCCCATCCACATCTCCCACACAAAAATGCACAACCCATACATGATTTTTACAATGATTCCTTCTTTATTATTATTATTATTATTATTTATTTGACAGGCAGAATTACAGACAGTGAGAGAGAGAGAAAGAGAGAGAGAGAGAGACAGAGAGAAAGGTCTTCCTTCCCTTGGTTCACTCCCCAAGTGGCTATAACGGCCGGATCTGCGCTACGCCAATTCAAAGCCAGGTGCCAGGTGCTTCTTCCTGGTCTCCCCTGCGGGAGCACGGGGCCAAAAACTCGGGCCATCTTTTACTGCTTTCCCAGGCCATAGCAGAGCTGGACTGGAAGAGGAGCAACCGGGACTAGAACCAGCAGCCATATGGGATGCCAGCACTGCAGGCGGAGGATAACCTAATGCACCATGGTGCCAGCCCCACAATGATTCCTTCCTGTGTTTGTCAGTCTTAGCCTCATTGCCCAGGTATGAAGTACCACTATTGTGTTTTATTGCATCCATATTGTGGTCTTCTGGTCTCTAGTTATTTTCCATCCCATACATTCTCTACATTATAGTTGGAACTATCTTTGTGAAATGCTAATCTTATTTATTTCATAAGTAAAATCCTTTAGTGCAATCTCTACATATTCTAAATCTCTGAACATGGCTGGAATGTATTCTTACATCAATCACATGCCACCACACTTCCTTCAGAGAAACCACACTGAAATCAGAATATGCTATGTTCTTTCTTAACTTACATCCTTATTCTTGCTGTATTCTCTGACTTAAATATTGACTTCATGTGTGGGCCACCCTAACCAGCTGATATCACCTGGCTAATTTCTACCTATCCTTTGAAACTAAGCACAGAAACCATCTCCTCTGGAAAGCCTGCCTTGACACCCTTCAAAATAAAAACACTGCTGTGCACCCTCACTGCATTATGAACCTATGGAGCAATCAGAGATCTCCTAACCCCTGCATATAGCAGACGCTGAATAATTATTTCATGAACGAATGAATTGCCATAGAATGTAGCATTAATATTTTAGTTGATCAAAAGTCAGTGCTGAGCCTTATGAAACTTGGTGTATTGGTTAAAGTATGTGTGCATTTCTGAGTTCTGACCAACTTTCGTTGATTAAAACTATAAATTAAAGAAGCAACTTGCTGACACTTTGTCAGCATTCAATCAGCTCCCCCCAGTGATTATCTAATTTTCTTTTCAAATAAATTTTCTCCTTCAACACTCCCTCAGGCAATAGACTGAGTAAACAGATGAACCTTGAACTGAATTTTGTAGGTCATTTAGGCTCTTTTAATATTGAAAACCAATCTCAGAGCTTAAAAATTCACATATTTATTCATTTATATTTATATCTCTGTACTAAAGAAGGAAATAACCTTCACAACCTAATTTTGCCATTAGTAGATTAAACATTTCACATAACGCTATCTATAAAAATTTACTTTGGCATTATAGAAAACTAGGAATTTGAATCTGGGTATATACTTCATTGCTAACAAATGTGTTCTGAATAGACAAGCCGTCAAATGACTATGAGCCCAGGAATAAATTATTAACTTAGATTCTAATGCTCATACCTGAGGTAGAGTTCCAAAGTGAACTTATCTACAAAGTTAGTAGAGCAAGTGCTAATTAATTATCTCTCATCTATGAGAAATTATAGATTGTTATAACTACACAGAAAATGACTCTCAGATATTAATACAAAACTATGCATATAATATGAGAATATAATAGCATGCATGTCTATTAGTAAGGACTAAATAGTGGATCGTACCTGAGCAGAAACTTATATCATAAATTTTATTTTGGGGCCGGCATTGTGGTGTAGTGGGTAAAGCTGCAGTCTGAGAGACTGGCATCCTATATGAGTGCCAATTCCTATCCTTCCAGCTTTCTGTTAGTCGCCTGAGAAAAGTAGCAGAAGAGACCCAAGTGGGTGGGACCCGGCTACCGACGTGGGAGACCTAGATGAAATGCCTGACTCCTGGCTTTCGCCTGGCTCAGCCCTGGCTGTTGCAGACATCTGGGAAGTGAACCAGTAGATGGAAGACATCTCTCTTTCTCTGTCTCTCCTTCTCTCTTTGTAATTATTTAAAAAATAAATAAAAATCTTCAAAATATTTTATTTTTCATTGTTTACTACAAAAAACAGACACTTTCTATAGTACTTAAAGTAATGCTGAAATAGTACCCTGTTTCCTAGCATTGGAATGCTATATATTCGAATAATAATTTTGATATATTTTATGTATATATATGGCACATATGCACAGTTTTCCTTCATAATACACTTTTCACGAATTTTTGAAGATCCTTAGATGCATAGGTTTCAAGTTTTTGCATCAAAATAAACTTTTTAAAAAACTTTTAAAAAATTGTTAAATCCATTTCCCATAAACTTTTTGAAGTTCCCTTGTAATGTTGAACATTGCCAATGGAGACTTTAGCAAAACTCTAAACAATTTATTATTTACTTAATAATTGTCAAGATATGATTAGCTTGAACAATGTACAAAGAGTGCTATGTGCACATCAATCTTCTGTGTTAATCAGAGTAGTCATAAGAAAAGTCAGACGTGAGGGTGGCAGCTGTGGCGCAGAGGGTTAAAGCCCTGGCCTGAAGCACCAACATTCCATATGGGCGCTGGTTCTAGGCCCGGCTGCTCCTCTTCCAGTCCAGCTCTCTGCTATGGCCTGGGATAGCAGTAGAAGATGGCCCAAGTCCTTGGGCCCCTGCACCCACATGGCATGGAAGAAGCTCCTGGTTCCTGGCTTTGGATTGGCCCAGCTCTGGCCATTGTGGCCAACTGGGGGAGTGAACTAGCAGATGCAGGACCTCTATCTCTGTCTCTCCCTCTCTCTATAACTCTATCATTCAAATAAATAAAATAAATCTTTTTTTTTTTTTTTAAAAAGAATGGTCTAATGAAACAAAACCCAAAATGCATCTGTGAAAGTACCTGGTGATTTTGACGATGGGCTTCTGTTAATGCTTTTAGTGACTTTCCTAGTTTAAATTTCTCCCTATACCTGCTCTAAAAACTCACTACTATTATCCTCTTTTACCTTTATTATTTTCAATTGTCTTTCTTTTTAAGATTTATTTTTTTAAAGAGACTGGCAGAGAGGGTGGAGAGGTAGAGAGAGGAAAGTGAGAGGGGGGAAGAGAGAGAGAGAGAGAGATTTCCATCCACTGATTTATTTCCCAAATAGCTGTAACATCCTGATAAGAGCCAAGCTGAAGAAAGGAGCCAGTAACTCCATCTTAGGCGGCAGCCTAAGCACTGGGTCTTCATCCATCCACTGCCTTCCCCAGGCACATTAGCAGGGAACTGGGTCAGAAGTGGAGCTGCTTGGACTTGAATTGGCACTGTGATATGGTAGGCTCTTTTCATATTTAATCCATCACCACTGTCCCCGGGCCTTGCATTGGCAAGAAGCTCAAATGAAGAGCTGGAACTCAGTATTTAACTCACATACTCCTATGTGGGACACTAACATTTTAACTGCTAAGTCAAATTCCCATCCCTATCAATTAACATACCACACAACTTACCTGTTTTGATCTTTTTGTTCATAGCTGCATGTGCCTGATCATAGTAGCTTCTCATAAACATGCGTTGAATAAAGTTGAGATGGAGTGAGGATGTCATGTAAGAAAGGATGAGTTCAGAAATCCTTATGTAAATTTCAACTGTTAAATATCTGCCATTATTTTGTCTTACTTCTTACTTCTAAATACTTTAAAATTTCTGATAAAATGAGAAGCCTTGTTTTTAAAAATGAGTTGTCCAATAGCTTCACAATTTTAGCATTTAGCATAATGTTTCTATAATATACATAAAATTGATTAGAAGTTATTTAAACTACTTTGTCTAGGGACCGGTGTTGTGGGTTAAAGCCATCACCTTCAGTGCCCACACCCCATTTAGAGGCTGGTTGCAGCCCCTACTGCTGCAATTCTGATCCAGTTCTCTGCTAATGTGCCTGGGAAAGCAGAGGTAGATGACTCCTGTACCAACTTGGGAGACCCAGAAGAAACTCCTAGCTTTGGCCTAGCCCAGCCTTGACCACTGCGACCATTTGGAAGATCTCTCTCTCTCTCTCTTTGTCTCTCACTCTCTCCTTTTTATGTGTAACTCTGTCATTCAAATAAATAAATCTGCAATTTTTTTCTTAAATTATCAAAAATTTATTACCATAGGGTAATCATAATTCCATAATTATTTCTTGTTTATTATATTTTGCTGATTTCTGAGAGGCTCCTACTCAATTAAATATCTTTCTCTTCTTTAAAAATAACTATTGGGGACAGCATTTTGGCATGGTGGATTAAGGACTTGATTGGCACGCCCTCATCCCCTAACAAGGTACCTGGGTTCAATCCTGCCTCTGTCTCCATCCCAACTTGCTGCTAATGAGATTCAGCATTTAATGACTCAGATGGTTCGTTCCTGCCATCCACATATGAAATTCAAATTGAGTTCCTGTGGACTCACTTTAGCCTGGCCCAGGCTTGGCTGTCATGGGCATTTGGTGAGTGAACAAACAAATGAGAGATTCTCTCACTCTCACTCACTCTCTCTCTCCAACTCTCTGTTGTTCTCTCAAGTAGGTAAAATAAATAAAAAATTTATTGTCTTAGAAGTACATGGGCAAGGGTGGGAATCGGGACATAACAATTAAGCCACTTCTTGCTAAGCCACAGCCCATGTCAAAATGTCCCACTTTGAGTTCTGGCCTTGTTTGTGATCCAACTCTATGCTAATGCTGTTCTGGGAGGCAGCAAGTCGTGGTCCAAGTATTGGGTCCCACCTTTCCTTGGAGAAGATCCAGTGGAATTCTGGGTTACTGAATTTGGCCTCACTTAGGCCTGGCTGTTGCAGGCATTTCGGGAGTGAATTTTGTGGGTGAATTAGCAGATGCAAGCTCTCTCTCTCTCTCTCTCTCTCTCTCTCTCTCTCTGTTGATCTGCATTTTTAATAAATAAATGAATTTAAAATATGAGGCATATATATAGTAAAAAATTGTAAGCCAAAATCCAATTTAATTCAATGCCATGATGTATAGAATTTTTTGTTTCATTAGAATTTACAAGAATTTGCAATCATCGTGGATATTCTTCCATGCTTTTTCTTCATCTATTCCACTATTTAGCACTAATGTATAGGACTGCATTTATTGAATAAGTGAAATGTCAATCATGAAAATAGACATTCAGTTATACCTAGTAAGAGAGACTTGAAAGTAGCATATTTTAATGTCATCTTTTTCAAATAGCTTTGCTTAATGCCATCTTAATTGCTTAATACCATCTTAATTTTAGAAATTACAAAATATCAATTTTCTTTCATATTACTATTAAAGTTTATGAGGATACAGAATTGTATCTTGTTTCCTTTGATGATCATAATGACTGAAAAAGTGTATAGAGAAATGTCATGATTGATCAATTTCTAAACCCAGTAAGGCAGAGGATAGGTGTGAACTGAGATGCTCTGCTTCCAATTCTAGCTTCTGTTTATGCTCCACTCCAGCTACACATATAGCAGTGTCCAGGTGGCCGGATCAGAAAGCAGAACGAAGGGAGTTGTTAAGGTTCTCTCACAGCCTGCACTGTGTTTCCAAAGCACTTCTGAGCAGCCTTCTGGGTCCCATTTAGTAAAACACACAGCTATTTCAAGCTACAGTGAGAAAATTTTAATACGAATGCAAATAAATAAAAATCAATTCAAGGAGAAGATGGCATTTTCCAACTGTGTACCACAATTCACGGCTTTCTGGATCAAGTTGCTGTATCTTATATTACCTTCATCAGGCAAATCTTTTTTTTCAACATGAGTGCATCTTTAAGTGATGATGCAAAAGCTGTTGTAAACTGCAGTGCAAGTGCACTACTTAACTGATTCACGGAGACGTTTCTAGTTAGCAGCGTCTGATTGCTGAGATGATCAAAGCTGTTTTTTATTTAGAAAAATGTTTTAAAGATTTATTTATTTGAAAGAATTACAGAGAGGCAGAGAGAGAGAGAGAGAGAGAGCAAGAGTGAGAGCGAGAGAGAGAGAGGTCTTCTATCCACTGATTCCCCAGATGGCTGCAATGGTTGGAGTTGGGTCAATCCAAAGCCAGGAGCTAGGAGCCTCCTCCTGTCTCCAGTGCTGGTGCAGGGGCCCAAGGACTTGGGTCTTCTACTGCTTTCCCAGGCTGTAGCAGAGAGCTTGATCAGAAGTGGAGCAGCTGGGACTTGAACTGGTGCCCATATGGGATGCCAGAATTACAGGCAACAGCTTTACCAGCTACACCACAAAGTTGTTTTAAGAGATCTGTGGACATATAATGTGTGCTTGTCTTGAAATGTTGCTGCAATATAGAACCTTCTTTAATCACCTCAGTCAAAATCAATTTAAATTCCTTATCACCCTAAGTCATCACAGCATTATGCAGGTGTTTCTGTTACAACTTATAGGCTTTCTGGGACCTTAACATATTCTCTCCCCAACTCCTACATCATTCTATTCCAAAATAGGTAGGGATAATTGTGAATCAGTCAAGTAACATGCTAGGTTCTCATATTATCTCCCAAAAGACTTGATTTTTTCCTAAAAATGGGAAGGTTTCAGGATGCTTCCATCTGAGGAGGCTCAGTCCCTTCCCTCTCTCTGCCCTGCTCTCCCCTTCTCCCTTCATGTCTCTCTTCTCTTCAGCCCCTCTCATCTTCTCTCTCTCCTTTACTATCCTACCTGTGTCTTTAGATCCTTGCTTCACCAAGAACTAAGAAATAAAAAATTCTGGGACTGGGTGTCCACTTTCTCCCCAATGTCCCAGAGCAGCAACTGAACCAATGCTATGTAAGACAAGAGGCAAGGTTTCCTGGTTCTCTGTGTTTGCATTTTCCCTGTGTGATGGTATTCCTGGGGCTTAAATCCAAGTGCATTTTTTAAATAAACTAAGTGAAAAGAGTCCTTCCATCCTTATTTGTTTCCGGGAGGTAATTGGACCCATACCATTACAAAGAGATGTCCCCTTTATTTTCCAAGTGTCATTGTTTAAGAGTCTACCTTGAGATTTTAGGCAAAAATGCTCAAGTAGAAGCCTTTTATTTCTTCAATTTGTCTTTCTTTCTCTCTCTGTCTCTCTGTATTTCTCTCTCTGCCTCTCTCTCTCTCTCTCTCTCTCACACACACACACACACAATTCATGCCTTATGTGGAATAGGATTTAAAGATTTAGAAATCTTTGTTTCAGGGTCTATTTCTTCAATGCTCCAAACATTGCACTTATGAGTTGTTTTATGATAATATATTCAGACATTTGCCTTCTCTGTAATCTAAACTCCTGGAAGACAAGAACCATATGCTGTTTACATGCTTTTCCCAAAAACCTGTGTGTCTGGCGGGTAGTTAATTTTTGCCAAATGATGGCTCTGAAGTCTGACTGAACTACTGAATAAAGAAATAAATGGATATGATAGTAACCTGACTACTCAGATATCAGCAGTTGTGTTATTCTCTGTGGGTGCTGAGGGAACTTAGAGAGCTGTTATCAAGTCATTGTAATTGTGCACACGTGCTGCACTTTAGAACATACTGCTAAATAAAGATCAAGTTAGTGTTTGTGTTTCCCCAGAGAGAACACAGAATTTAATCTCAAAGACAAGTTGTTGCCTTGGAGGTAGAAGATGGGCTTTAATCAGCAAAGAGGAGAAAAATAGTAAGGAGTGTAATCTTTTACCCTGTTTCCGAGCTAAATCATCCAACTCTTTTAGACACAGTCCTCACACTGTTCACAGAGGGAAGGGAAAGAATCATTCCCAGTATTGCTCCCTGTTCCCCTGATTGTCTCTGTATCAAAGACATTGGACTGCAGATCCTTACGGCTAAGGGAAAATATTAACCTCTCTCCTTCCCAGCACAGCATGAGGCCTAGAAAATGCCCTTCTTCATTTTGGTACCCAAGGCTATGTTCAGAACAGCCTGCAATGACAGTGTTTAGACTGCAGGGAGTCATCGGAATGAGGTAAGCCTTCTTAGGCGGCTGCAGAGCTGGTTTTCAAAAGCATCGCTGCCTGTGAGTCTGAAAGTACATCATGTTGTCAGCAAAGGTCTAATGCACTTTTTCAGTCATGGGATTTGGTGTCACATTGGGAATTGTGCGTTGCGTATTAAAAAATAGCAATTATCTGTAATCATTTTCCTCCACCTTTAGGTGGGTGAAAATATCTTAAGCAGGATGGATATGTTTAATCCCCAAGTATCATGTAATCAGATAATCCATTGTAAATACTAAAATAAGAATGACAAGCTTAGATACTTCATTAATGAAATTATCATGTCAAATATGATGACTTAAATGTTGAAGAATGTGCAGCTTACATAATATTTTATACATATAAATGCTTTAGAATAATACAATTAATTGATATTAGTTTATATACTTTCAAAACGACTGGCACTGCTGTTCCATAAGTTTTCCTTATTGGGTATGAAGGGCTAATGTTTTAGTCTGTTTTCTATTTCCATAACAAAATACCCGAGGATGGGTAGTTTATAAAGGAAAAAGATTTATTTAGCTCATAGTTCCACAAGCTCAAGAGCATAGTGCTGGGTTCTGCTTAGCTCTGGTGGGGAGCTTCTGGCCACATCACCTCATGGTGGATAGCATCATGGTACAAGTAGGTGTGAGGGGAAGAGAGGGGCCTGAGGGATGTGAGGACAGACTTGCTCTTTTACAATTTACTGCCCTGGGAACACACTAGGGTCTCTCAGATCTGCAGTTATGCTCCAAGCAGCTCAACTATCTCATACTGGCCCCACCTTTTAAAGGTTCAACATCTCTCAGCATCACTATGCTGGAAACCAAGCTTCCAGGACATGAACATTTGAGGTCACACTCAGAACTTAGCAGTTAGTAGTAATGCAGGAGGCGCATACTTAATACCCTAGAAAAACAAGGCACTGCGTTGATGAATTTTGCTTTGCTGCAAGTGTCTCATTCTCAGATCTCAAACCCCGGGGCTCCAATGACAGTTCTTCTTCTCAGCATCTCTACGTATTCCATCCCTCTGTGTGTTGTTCTGAGTCTTTTTGGGTGGAAGCAGGTATTTATTATTATTGGCCTTTTGAAAACAGACAGCATCAACATTCCCTTGTTCACTATCTCTGAGAGACCTGTCTACATCCATAAACTCTTCTCACTTATTATTGTTACTATAATTACCATCATTATTTATGGATGACATGTTGGGCAAGAAAGAGCAGAGAGAGGAAGCAATTGACCTGGTGAGAATATGACATAGCACATCAAAGATCTACAATTGAGTGATCGATTCATACAAAAACACACTACATAAAAGACTTGGCAATGGTTTGTAATGTATGACGTAATAAACTTAGTGTACTTTTGTTATTCCCACTTTTATATGTGAGAAAAACATGTCATATACAATAGTTAATGGAATTAAGTTTGTACTGAAAAATGTAAAAATGAAGCAAACTCCTTGATTTAGCACATTGTGAAAGTCTATTAGGAGTCTACGTTTCTCAAGGTCAAGATACACATAATATATATTATATACAAATATATAAACTATTTTCGGATTTTTCTGGCAAACTCTAATAATTTAAATAATGTTTTTGCTCTCATTACATTTAAAGTGAAAGTAGGAATTATCCTAGGACTTGATTGTTTTATCATTTTGTTAAACAATATTGGATGATTCATTTAAATTCTGCCCTAGGACAAATACAGTTAAGGGAGTAGAGCAATACCAGGAAAGGTTTATATAACTCAGAATGGCTTTATTTTTTTATTTAATTTTTTTCATTTTTTTTAAACTTTTATTTAATGAATATAAATTTCCAAAGTACAGAATATGGATTACAATGGCTTTATTTTGCTGCTTTCCTGCAGGATGATATTGATAAGCTTCAAAAATGTAAAACAATGATTTCCTTATTTATTTTTGCTTCTACTAATAATAATGATGTTTTCCTGGAAAATATATTTGCTTAAGAGCAAATATGTTTATTTTTATTAAAAATTACTTTCTGTGGCAAGCATTTGGCCTTGTGGTTAAGATGCCTGCACTTAATATCATTATAGAGTGCCTGGGCTTGATATGTGATTCTAGCCTCCTCTCAATGCAGACCCTGCGAGGAAGCAGGCAATGGTTCAAGTAATTGAATCTCTTCCACCCACATGGGAAACTTGTGTTACATTACCAACTCCTGGTTTCAGCCCAACACAGTCCTGGCTGTTGCAGATATTTGGGGAAGGAAGAGAAGATGAGAGTTCTATTCTTCTCTCTCTCTCTCTCTCTCTCTAATAGATGATATAGATAAAGATATATAGATATCTGCCTCTATAATAAATAAAAGAAAATAATACCTTGCACTAAGCATCATAAAGGAAGCATATAAACTTAACATGAGTAGAAATAAGGGCTCTATTTGAACTGGAAAGAAAGAAACATTTTGCCAATCTTGGAGAGGGGAAGGAGTCTAGAAATAAAGTCAAATAGCTGACAGCCACAATATTCACCTGGTGAAAGCCATTTGTATCCAATATCTGATTTTGATGTTATGATAGTCGGTGAAGGTATTTGCTTGCATTAATAGTTTGAAATATAAACTGAATCACTTTTCATTTGTTTTAGCCTCTCAGCTCTAATGGAATCATTAGCCAATGAGGGATAATATCAACATTTTTGATTGTGTCTAAAATGATTATTCACTCAGCCAGGTGGAGATTTTGCAGTAATTGCATTGGGATGCCTCCCACCTGATGGGTTGTTTTCCTTCTGACTGATTCTGTTACAAAATGTTATTTCCTAGCTAGCTCTTCTGGCTTGAAAGATCTAGAGTTGGCTCATATTACAAAATACTGATTCATTCAGATATTGCTTGGTTGAATATAATGGTACTGAAATGATACTCTCCAGTCTGAGACAGTGAGTATTTTTGCAGTCGTAAAAATCTAATCTTAGAGCCCAGCAAATAGCTCTAGGTAGTACCAGCCAGACTCAATTCTGGCAACAAAATTATCAGTGTAGTTTAACTACTTCAAAGAAAGATACTTTGGCATAAGAGTAATTTTCTGCTCATCCTAAGGGTCTAATCTCTACTTTAATGTGACCTAGGGCCAGCATTGTGATGCAGTGGTTAAGCCACTGCTTGCAACAATGGCATCCCCTCTCAGAGCAGTGATTTGAGTCACTGCTGCTTCACTTCTGATCCAGCTCCCTGGTAAATTGTCTCGGAAAGCTGTGGACGATGACTCAAGTCCTTGGGCTCCTGCCACCCACATGGGAGACTTGGATGGTGTTTATGGCTTCTGGCACCGACCCTGACTCGGAACTGATTGTTGAAGCCAATTAGGGAGTGAACCAGGGGATGGAAGACCCACTCTCTGTCTCTCCATCACTCTGCGTTTCAAATAAATAAAATAAATCTTTAATAAAAAAATGAAGATCTAGACTTCTGCCATCGCATTTGTCAACTCATTTTGAAGTTTTTAAGTTACTTATTCAAATTTTTTTATTTTATTTTATTTATTTGAGAGGTAGAGTTACAGACAGTGAGAGAGAGAGAGAGAGAGACAGAGGGAAAGGTCTTCCTTTCGTTGATTCACTCCCCAGAATGCCGCTGCGGCCGGCGCTGTGCCGATACGAAGCCAGGAGCCAGGTGTTTCTTCCTGGTCTCCCATGCAGGTGCAGAAGCCCAAGCACTTGGGCCATTCTCCACTGCCCTCCCGGGCCACAACAGAGAGCTGGACTGGAAGAGGAGCAACTGGGACTAGAACCCAGCGCCCATATGGAATGACGGCGCTGCAGGTAGAGGATTAACCAAGTGAGCCATGGCACCAGCCCCTTCAAATTTTCAGTTGTGGAAGGTATTTCATTAGCAACTACCATGTACAATTAACTATTGGCAGATTTTGAAATTATTTCAGATACTCCTCAAATCTGGGCTTTCCATAATATATAACTGAATCTCTATTATATAATGAAATAACTTAATGTTTTCACATTTCATAAAGACAATCTACATAAATGAAATACAAGAAGCCCATAGATTTTATTTCAATCAATTCTCAACTTACTCATTTTTATAGGAACTTTGCCAGTGTTACTCATGGTGCCACCTGCTGGTATACTTTCCACATGGCCACAATGTCTGGGGCGAGCCCTGGCCAAAGCTGGAAGCCAGGAGCTTTTTCCACATTTCCAACATGGATACAGGAGTTCAAACACCTGGGGCCATCTTTCACTGATTTCTGAGGAGCACTAGAAGGGAGCTGGGTTGGAAGTGGAGCAACCAGGACTCAAACCCATGCCCATATGGGATGCCAGTGTCATAGGCTGCGACTTAAGCTGCTAAACCACCACACCAGTCTCGTGTTTAGCCTTATTTTGAAAGCTTTTAAAATGTGGATACCAATTACAAACCCTTATAGTTGTGTTACATTTTAAAATTAATGCATGTCTTTAAAGATGTTAGTATATAGTGAGGTCATTGAATCTTAATGCTTAAATTCCAATTATATATTTTATATATACACATACACATGTACACATATATAAACACACACAGAAATGTATTTTTGAGTAAATTTCTGGAAAACTAATAATTTTGAGTAAATTTCTAAAAAAACTAATAAGTATAGTGAAAATTGACAATAGGAATAAGTTTAACAAGGATGATACATTTTTCTTCCAGTTTGCGCTTTCAGTTTCTCTCTAGAAAGGGGCTATAAATTCATTCTCTGTCCTGGTAAGACCCCAGGGGAGGTGGTTGCAGATGCTTAAAGCATGTCTCCTAAGGTGCTTTTGGCAGACAACTTGCCTGCTGCCCAGGTCTCCCTCTTGTGACTCAGAGGCCCTCTTGCAGGAAATGTGTTTATATTGTGGCTCTTGTCTGACCAGTATCTGGAATGTTCCTACCAGGATAACTACTGTCTACTAGATGTCTGATGGTGTGTGTTGATCAGGTGAGACCCAGAGGAGACAGCTTAAGTCACACAGAATAAACATTGTGTTATAGAGCCTCAGAGAAGAGGGGAACACATGAGACAGACAGAAGGTACAGAGGCAGCATATTACTCACCCAGTGCTGGGAACAGAGAAGAGAGAGTGAAAGACCTGTGGGATAAGGATTCTATTACTGTCCCTGGGCATTATCCTTTAGGGGTTCTTGAGGAGTCCGTGGGTTGACCAGTTTAAGGAAACATGTGCTGCACAAAGAGGAGATTTTTCTCTATGCTATTCTAATGTTGAACTTTCAGGTATACATGGTAAGGAGCTGGAGAGTGTGGAGAGAGGAGCAAACAAACTATATTGCAAATAGCCACATGGAGAGGGGAAGTGAAGGGCAAAGATGATAGCATATAGCTGGGTTTATGTAAGGCCTGAAAATGGATGCTAAGGCAGCAACCATATCAAACAAATTATCATAGAGACATATTTGTAAGATCCACGAGCAGAAAGCATTGGGGATCATGAGGCAGGTGACTATGGGGCTGCTGGTCAGAGGCAGAATGAGGAGTGGCTCAGTGAAGGAATGATTGGATACTGGCCTTGGTAGCTGAGACTAGACATTTCCTTGGGGAGAGGAAGTGATACAGGGCCTGGCTGGAGAGAACAAAGCACATTGTGATGACAAGAGTAGTCTGGGTGCAGTGACACAGTTCCAAATCTACAGACGTGTCCTCCTGCATGCTGCATTTGTGGAAGTATCCTCTGTCCGATTTTAGGTGTGATCATTGACCTTTACTGTGAAGGGAACACCTTTCCTTCCAGATCTTCTACCCTACAAGGAAAAATATTTACACATATGCTGGTGACAAGTCTCCTTACTCCATAACCAGTTCCAAATGTCTTTGAATAAAACCACACTGCCAAGAGAAAATATATCCTATTTGATTTTTAACTTTTATAAGATTTTCCTGATTCTTTTACTTCATAGGCAATTCTACACTTGATGAATCAATTCATGATTGAACTTTAACTAGCTTTATATTGCAATTTTACCTTCTGAGGTTATTGTCATGAAATTAACTTAATTTTGCCCATCTGCGTCCTAATATTGATAAAACTGAGAATGATATCTTGTTATAATGTTTTATACAATTAATTGCCATGCTTTTACACACAATACATGGTTATTTGAAAATTATTTCTACATGGGCTAGTGTTGTGATGCAGCAGGTTAAGTCATTAGTTGCAATGCTGGCATCTCATATCATTATGCCAGTTCAAGTTCTGCCTACTCCACTTCTGATTCAGTTTACTGCTAATGCACCTGGGAAGGCAGCAGAGGATTGCCCAAGTATTGAGTTCCAGCCACCCATGTGGGAGACCCAGAAGGAGTTCATTCCCTGGCTTCAGTCTGGCACAAACCAGACTATTGCACTGTTGTAGCTATTTGGGGAGTGAAACTGCAGTCCTCTCTCTCTGTCTCTGTCTCTCTATTCTTATCAAATAAATAACATTTAAAAATTATTTCTATATGTTTTTCTCCTTTGCCAAATAATTTCTACATCTGAAGACTGATATCCAGTTGGTGTATACCAATACAGTGGGATAAATGATATATTTGTGGTTGGCACTACTTGATTATTTGGTGACCTACTTTGACAAGACTGTGCCAGTACCATTATTGTCATTAAAAATTTTTAATAACACATGTATATTTGTTTGACTTATGAGAGAAAATTGTTATTCATGTATAAGAATGGGAGGGAAGTGAGATAAGGGATGCACAAGAGATGCTGACTAACAAGGAGGTATCTGGACATCCTGTATTTTTGCAGACAATGATAGAGTAATAAAGAATCTTATTTATTTTGTTTCATTTTGTATGATTAGATGTACATATAAGCTAAAATACTTATCTATGAAAAAGGTATGGCTTATGCTACAGACAAGCATGTGAATAAAATTGTCTCTAAAATATTTTCCCAAGACTAAAATCTTGTGAACTTGCCCAACACTTGCTGTTCTACATGCATAATTGAACTATGAGACTGAGATAGCGTGCTGCACATTTAATAAAGTGAGATATGAATGAAACATTTCGTGATATCAGAACTTTAAGATCTAACTCAAAAGATGTCTGGTATACACTTGGATATGTAATCTCAATTATCATTAAATTATAAATACAGTACATGAAACAGTTCCAGAAATTATCTCATAAGCCTGATATACATTATAGATATAGATATAATGCTTATTTAAAGATACAGTATTGGATATACAGCCATGTGCATTTAGTTTACCCCTGCTATCTAGGTATTGCATACATACACACACACACACACACACACACACCAGTGGAAAATGAAACAAAAGTAAAATGATGTTAGATATTTTTAAAAATTGGCTAATGTTTCTTGTTCTTAGAAAACACACTTGTTTTCTAATAGTTTCTGTTTATCGTTGATCTTTTTGTGAAATTCTTTCACCTTTTGTTTTTCTACTCAAGAAAATGTAAACTGCTTAAGGAAAAAAGAAATGATCTCTAGTTAGAAAAGAAACATCATTTTCTACACCAATGAAATATGTTTCTATATTTACTTTGTAATGTCTGCAAATAATTCTTAGGTAAATTACCTTCCAAAGTTAAAGCAAAATACAAGCAACATTTTACAATATATTTGCCACTGCATTGGTTTTCTAAAATGGCGTAAAACAACAAAAGAATAAAACCATTATACTTCGAAGATATTTTAAGAAAATACCCTAAGGATAGAAATCAGATACAGCATATATCAATGATTTGTGGTTGCTTTTATCCCATGCGGAGGGGCAGGGCAAGGTGGGGAGTAAGAGGTGATGGCCATGACCTTTGGTGAAGTTGTTTCTGCTGTTTTTACAAACTAGTATATATTCAAAAGTTCCACAATTTATTCTGCAAACTCCTTAAATTCATGTGAAACAGGAGAATAAATACATCCTGTTACCTACTGAGATAAAGGTCAATTATCACTTTTTCATTTAACTTCTGTGAACAATCTAATTAGACACAATTGATTCCTAGGTTCTTAAGCAGAGGAAACTTAATTGGGGAAGTAGTGATTTTTTCAAAAGAAAATGGTATCTTGAGTTGTCTAATGTAGGAGCCATTAGCCATACATGGCTATTCACATTTAAACATTTTTATTTTAAATTAAAAAAATTGATTTGCTGCTTAATCTAAGAGGCAGAAAGCACACACGCATACACACACACACACACACACAATAGGGGATGGAGAAAGAGAGAGAGAGAGAGAGGGAGAGAGAGAGAGAGAGGTGCCCCAAATAGCTGGAGATGGACCAGGAGCTGAGAATTCAATCTGGGTCATCCTCATGGTGGCAAGACCCGAGTACTTGGGTCATAACCTACTGTCTCAGAGGGTGTGCATTAATAGGAGGCTAGAATTGGTGACTAGGTCTGATTCAGTAGATGAAGGAATGTTGAGCTAAAGCCAGCCCAAGGAAGCTAGAATTGGAAATGGAGCTAGAACAAGCACCCAGGCACTGGAATATGTTATGGGTGCATTCCATGGATGTTTTAACCACTAGGCCAAACAATCACTCCTAGATTTAAATTAATTAAATAAAATTAAATGTGCAGTTATTTATTGCTGCTAGCTATTTTACATGTACTCAATAACCACTTATGCCTAAAGCTGCTGTATACGAAGGGGAAGGTTTGCATCAAATTGTCATCGTCACAGAAAGTACCATTGGAGAATGTTAGCATATACTTCTGTTGCTGTCCATCTGCCTCCGCAGTTTTAGATGCCATCCTGAAATCCTCCATGTGGTCATGCATATCATCTAAGAGCCTTTCACACATTAAGCAACTATTTTCTTTACAGTGTGGTAGACCTTCCTTTGGTAGGCCTGTAGTGTGAAGAGTTGACTAAACCTACTCAAAGGTTGAGTTTTGTAGTGATTTTGTGACATTATATGACTGGGTTGTCTGATTTACTCAACAGTTCTCCATTGCTTGCATCTGATATTTGTCTCTGTAGTCTTGCATCTCAGAGGTGTTCACTTTCTAGTTTCTTGTTCTACAATGGCACACACACTTTTTTGTCACATACCATGCCATTTCATAACTCATCTCTTATTTCAGATATACTTGTCCATCCTGTGTAGTTAAGAATGAGGGCAACTTGATAAATTCCACCTCTGCCAGTGGGAAGTGTGCTATGTACTGGCTGCGAATGTTAGAAGTTTCTCTTTCTATTTCATTCCTCCAGTTCTAATGGATTTCACCTGTGCCTTGTATGTGGCTGGCCTGACATTCCTGCCCCAGGGAAGCTTTGGTTCTACTGGAAAGTTAAGGGAGAAGAAATGAGGTGCCTCCCAGTCACCGCAGGGCTATTCCTAGGCTTCCTAATCCATGACTTGTAGGGGGCTTTCTTTCACCTCCTGCCTTGGGATCAGCTTCTCCAGTGAGATACACTGTTCAGAGCCTATGGACAGGTATAAATCACCCTGTTTCTCTTTGCCGTGTTTTACTTTGACTTTGAAAACTTTTACTTCATTTTTAATTGACAAATTTAAATGTACAAAAATAATACAGCAACAATTACATAAAGTTGAGGGGTAAAATCTAATGCTTCTATGTTTGTGTTCATTGTAGAAAGTAGCATTTCATCCCCTCAACTATTAACTATTTCAATGTGCTTTATGCTTTTGCATCTCTATGCTTATGCCAAGTCCACCCTCAGCTTTGAACAGTTATTAAGCATTTTAGCTGTAATATTCTTACCAGTTTGCATAGCAAACACTGGCTGCCTCAAGTAACGGGAACGTACATTCACATCTCTCCTTAACAGTGAATCTCTTTCTTAAATTTCAGGTCAGTTGTGTGCTCTGTCACTTCACGTGTCTGATGAGAATAAGAAAAGCTATGGTTCCATCGATTTTATGTCTTTTTTCTACTAACGATTAGAGTGATGTTCTTTCTAGATTTCTCTATCCTAAATGGAAGTTGGGAAAAATCTATATTAACATTTGAAATCATATATAAATTTTAGCTCTTTCATAGAATACTAGGATAAGATAGCCTGCTGCCTGCTAGTCCTATTTTTCCTCTATTCTCCCTCTGAAATGCATGCCTCTTCATTGCTTTCTAAGCTTCGTATGACTGGGAAGCAGTTCACTGTACCCTGGATAGCAGCTTGCATGAATTAGGAGTCAGAATCTGCCCTTGGTGGCGAGTGGAAAGGATTCCAGGTCATTCTGGTCAGCCCCAGCTCCCCCTTTAAGCACATCGTATTCCCACACTCATTCCACAGATATTCCTGAGACCTATGAGCAAAAAGCGCCCAGGGAAACTGGGTGGTCCCAGACAACCTAGAGAAATGTCCTGCCGAGGAGTGTGATGTTGATTATTGCAGTGTGATTTATATGCTCCAAACTTGTTATTTTCTCATTTTTCTTCCATTATTCCAATAGGTGAGAACATGCTCAGCAATAAAAACATGGAATCATCATTATCTATGTTTGATTTTTCAGAGGCTTGACTGAAACACATGTCAGAGGTGCAAGTGTTCTGGTACAGTAGATTCAGTGGCCACTTGGGACTCTTTTGTTTCATTTGGAGTGTGAATTTGAATCCCAGACACTGTGCTTCCCATGGGGCTCCCTGCTAATGTGCCTGCCACCCACATGAGATACCTGGATAGGACTCTTGGCTCCTGGTTTCAGACTGTCCCAGCGAGGCTATTGTGACCATTTGGAGAGGGGATCAACAGATAGACAATCTCTTTCTCTCTCCTACACAGACATACACACACACACACACACACACACACACTCACTCTTCCTTTCAAATAAGGAAATAAATAAATCATTAATCAGCAAAGAAACATATGTTGATCACCTCACATTGCACGCATGATTTGTGTTATTTTTTAAGAGTTCAGCACTCAGTTGGGATACCACATACTGTTTTGGATGTTTGCCTGAAATATTCTGTAGTATTTGATATCAGCACATTTCTTTGGCGAGAGTGGCCTTTTCAAGTTTGCTTTTTGTTTTGTTGGTTTGTTTGGTTTAGTTTCTATTGTTCTTAGAGAAAGCGCCTTCTTGTCTTGCAGAATAAATGTAGTGCTGTGGCAAAATAATGCTGTTATGATGAACTAGGATTGTAGAGTCCTCTTTATTACTCCTGAAACCAGGCCCAGGGAAGTTCTTCTGGATTTTACTCTGTCTCTACTCCAGAGTGCTCATTTCAGGATTTTGGATGCCAGTGGGTGGAGAATGGTACAGTCAACTTCTTACATTGTACTTCAAATCACATTTTGTACTCTGATCTGTCAGCTCATATTTTCTTTTCCAATAGCTAAACTTACATTCTGTTCAGATTTTCTAATTAAGTGGAAATTAAAGAAAGATAGGAGGAGTCTCTAAAATTTCATAGAGAATACATACTATGAAAAAATGCTTGATTTCAACATTTTTCCACTAACATAAACATCTTTGAATTTAAGTTTATAATGAACTTTTTGAAATCTCTGTGTATATGTTTACTCAATTTTATCTGGATCTGGAATTGTAGCTTTACTTTTTTTTTATTTGTTTGACAGGTAGAGTTAGACAGTGAGACAAAGAGACAGAGAGAAAGGTCTTCCTTCCATTGGTTCACTCCTCAAATGTCCACAGGCGGAGGATTAACCAAGTGAGCCACAGCGCTGGCCCAGCTTTACATATTAATGATGTATAAAATTAGACTGTTTTATCCTTCTACTAAGCATTGCACATTTTGTTTAGTTAGGAGTAATTGCTATGAAAAATAATCTCATGTTTTAATGTTATGCTCTAGCTTATATTGTATTCTAGCCTAGTATAACTAGATCTATAGAGCTGAATCTTATACTGTTAAATTTTTGCATAGTCAACAAAGAAAGATCTAATGGCCAACTCTTAATATATCTATTTATTTTTAATGTTCTAAGGGACGGGGTTTAAACAGTTGACCTGTAATGCATTTACTCCCTCTACCAAAGTAATGTATCTAGGAAAAATTAAATAAGAAGTCACAGGATCTGGTATAATCTTCCTGTCAATTAAACTTAACAAGGAAATAGATTATAATGTTTACTCAAAGAAACATATCCTATTTTGGAAATTCTGGTTTATGATGTCCCCAGCTGAAGCATGCTGTCCAGTATATAAGATCACTATCTATGGTTCTAGAAGGCATAGCTCTCTGAAAAACACCTCTTGAAGTATGTTATTTTAGGTCATACAAAATGCAAATGTTTTATAATGCAAATGTTTGCATTGTGTAAGGAACTCTACCAATCTCATTTAGAGGACTATCCTGTGTCAGAGATGCCTATGTGATGCATGAAGAACTTTATTTTCCTAGATCTACCTTCAACTCATCAGAATCTCTGATTATCCTATCAGTAAGCCTGTGACTATAAAATACACTAAAATATGTTATAGCAAAGAAAGAAAGAGAGAAAGAGAGAGGGAGGGAGGGAGGGAGGAAGGGAGGGAGGGAGGGAGGGAAAAGAAGAAAGAAAGGAAGGAAAGAAACAAATGGAAGGAATGAAGGAAGGGAGAGGGGGAAGTAAGTATTATTATATTCTTAGAATTGTAACTCTGAATTAACAAGAAATCTGGATCAATATGTAAATATATACACACAAGACACAGGGCATTGAAGAGATGTATGCAGCAAATATCCAAGGGAGCATAACTTAAAATAATTGCCGGGGGCGGAGCCAAGATGGCGGAATACTGAGGGCGCGCACCGATAGTCCGGGAAAATTTAGTTTAATAAAAGGGGAGTTACGGTAGCCTCAGAAAAAGGAACCAGGAAAATATTGCAGAGGAAACTCTTCTGGATTGAGTGGCCATGAATCGGAGGACCTACTGGGAGAACAAGGTTGCCCACTGAGCGGAAGCCGAGCCGCGGGACCGAGCCGCGGGACTGAGCTGCGCAAGCCGCAGGCTCTGCGCGCCAGTGCTCGAAGGGGAGTGCGTGCCACACAGACAACAGCGGGGAGACTTGGGATGTCCAGGGCTCCGAGTCCACACATCGGCGCTGGAAGGGGAGTGGACCTGCGTGGAGAGCGTGGGAGCCCACAGTTCGGGACACCAGCGGCAGACTCAACACACCAGCACTGGAACGCGAGGTGAGCCAAACCTCAATAGCCCGAGATACCGGCAGGCAAGCAGAGAGAGGAGACTAGAGGGAATGACCCCCGGGGGGGGGGACTTCACCAGGCTAACTGGAAGAGAGAGAAAGGAAAAAAAAAAGAAAAAAAAAAGGTGACTGGTACGGACACGGGTTTCTCTCTCTCCGCTCACCTCTCAAGGGCGAGCAAGACAAAGAGCAGGCGCCATCTTGGACATACATCATAAGCAGAGCGACCTCAGGTCTGCACCGGCCCTGAGTCTAGCAGAAAAACCTGACTCTGGGCGGGGCAAATTAACAGGAGATTAGGACCTAGTAAATTTGTGGTGCTACTGAACTGAGACTGTGAAAAAAGAGACGGTGGGGGAGAGAACTCACGGAATTCACGTGAGCACTCTCCAGAGACGCTACAATTCCGTAACTTTGGCAACCCAGTGGGAGACTGAAGGAGAATTTGAGCCCACTCTGAGGGCCAAACAGATTCCCTTTGTGGTCCTTGGGAAAGAGCTTCTGATCTCTGGCTCCTGTGGGTATATCATTTGCCTGCTAACTACCTCCAACTTCGTTCAGCTGTGCAGAATAACTTCCCTTTTGAATCAAAAAAAAAGAAAGAGAGAGAGAGAGAGAGGTTTACCACGCTTAACCTGGGAGTGTCACCTTTGGCACACCAAACAGAGCTCTCAGGCCACACCCATCTCAAGCCCTAAGGCTCCATCAAAAACAGATAGTCCACTTAATCTAGAGTCATAGTATAACAAGAAAAAGCACCACAGTGAAGAAACCAAATATCTCCAATATGCCAAATAACAAACGCAAAATCTGAGGTAATAAAAACAAGGAAGCCACCATGACGCCCTCAAATGAAAAAGACACCCCAATTCAAGATTATGAGGATGATGACATAGAAGAAATGCAAGAAGCAGATCTCAAAAAATTGATAAGCACATTAAGAAGTTCTCAAAAACAAATTCTTGAACTACAGAAATCCTTAATGGACAAGATAGAAAATCTCTCTCGTGAAAATGAAATAGTAAGGAGGAATCAAAATGAAACGAAACAACTAGTACAACGGGAACTGGGATAGTGACTGAAGTGAAGAATTCAATAGATCAAATGAAAAACACAATAGAGAGCCTTACAAACAGAATGGGTGAAGCAGAAGAGAGAATATCGGACTTAGAAGACAGAGAACAGGAAAGGATACAGTCAGACCAAAGAAAAGAAGAGGAAATCAGAAATCTAAAACATAATGTCGGGAATCTTCAGGATACTATTAAAAAACCCAACATTCGGGTTCTAGGAGTTCCTGAAGGCATGGAGAGGGAGAAAGGATTAGAAGGCCTTTTTAGTGAGATATTAGCAGAAAATTTCCCAGGTTTGGAGAAGGACAGAGAAATCCTAGTACAGGAAGCTCACAGAACCCCTAATAAACACGACCAAAAGAGATCCTCACCACGACACGTTGTAATTAAACTCTCCACAGTGAAACATAAAGAAAAGATCCTAAAATGTGCAAGAGAGAAATGTCAGATTACTCTCAGAGGATCTCCAATCAGACTCACAGCTGACTTCTCATCAGAAACTCTACAAGCTAGGAGGGAATGGTGAGATATAGCCCAGGTACTAAGAGAGAAAAACTGCCAGCCCAGAATATTATATCCTGCAAAGCTATCATTTGTGAATGAAGGTGAAATAAAGACTTTTCATAGCAAACAGAAATTGAAAGAATTTGTTGCCACTCGTCCGGCCCTGCAAAAGATGCTTAAAGATGTGTTACACACAGAAACAAAGAAACACGGTCATCAATATGAAAGAATGTAAAGGAAGGAAACCGAGGAAGGAAAGCTCACAGCAAAAGATCACAGGGAATTCAAAGCATATATTAGAACTTATCTTTGGCAAATGGCAGGGCAAAGTTACCACTTATCACTAGTCACATTCAACGTGAATGGCCTGAACTGTCCAGTTAAAAGACACAAATTGGCTGATTGGGTTAAGGAACAAAACCCATCTATTTGCTGCTTACAAGAAACACATCTTTCCAACAAAGATCCATACAGACTGAAAGTGAAAGGCTGGAAAAAGATATACCATGCCAACAGAAATGAAAAAAGAGCGGGCGTAGCCATCTTAATATCAGACAACATAAACTTTACCACAAAAACCGTTAAGAGAGACAAAGAGGGACACTACATAATGATTAAGGGATCAATTCAACAGGAAGATGTAACGATTATCAATGTATATGCACCTAACTACAGGGCACCGGTTTATCTAAAAGATTTGTTAAGCGACTTAAAGGGAGACTAAGACCCCAATACAATAGTGCTGGGGGACTTCAATACTCCACTCTCAGAAATAGACAGATCAACAGGACAGAAGATCAACAAGGATACAGTAGATTTAAATGACACTATAGCCCAAATGGATCTAACAGATATCTACAGAACTTTCAATCCTACAGCTAAAGATTTTACATTCTTCTCAGCAGTACATGGAACCTTCTCTAGGATTGACCACATACTAGGCCATAAAGTAAGTCTCAGCAAATTCAAAAGAATTAGAATCATACCATGCAGCTTCTCAGACCGTAAAGGAATGAAGTTGGAAATTAGCAACTCAGGAATCCCTAGAGCATACGCAAACACATGGAGATTGAACAACATGCTCCTGAATGAACAATGGGTCATAGAAGAAATCAAAAGAGAAATCAAAAACTTTCTGGAAGTAAATGAGGATAACAGCACAACAGACCAAAACTTATGGGACGCAGCAAAAGCAGTGTTAAGAGGAAAGTTTATATCAATAGGTGCCTACATCAAGAAATTGGAAAGGCACCAAATAGATGAGCTTTCAATTCACCTCAAGGATCTAGAAAACCTACAGCAAACCAGACCCAAATCTAGTAGGAGAAGAGAAATAATTAAAATCAGAGAAGAAATCAACAGGATTGAATCAAGAAAAACATTACAAAAAATCAGCCAAACGAGGAGCTGGTTTTTTGAAAAAATAAACAAAATTGACACCCCATTGGCCCAACTAACTAAAAAAAGAACAGAAAAGACCCAAATCAATAAAATCAGAGATGAAAAAGGAAACATAACAACAGACACCACAGAAATAAAAAGAATCATCAGAAATTACTACAAGGACTTGTATGCCAGCAAACAGGGAAACCTATCAGAAATGGATAGATTCCTGGACATATGCAACCTACCTAAATTGAACCAGGAAGACATCGAAAACCTAAACAGACCCATAACTGAGACAGAAATTGAAACAGTAATAAAGGCCCTCCCAACAAAGAAAAGCCCAGGACCAGATGGATTCACTGCTGAATTCTACCAGACATTTAAAGAAGAACTGACTCCAATTCTTCTCAAACTATTCAGAACAATCGAAGAAGAGGGAATCCTCCCAAATTCTTTCTATGAAGCCAGCATCACCTTAATTCCTAAGCCGGAAAAAGATGCAGCACTGAAAGAGAATTACAGACCAATATCCCTGATGAACATAGATGCAAAAATCCTCAATAAAATTCTCGCCAATAGAATGCAACAACACATCAGAAAGATCATCCACCCAGACCAAGTGGGATTTATCCCGGGTATGCAGGGATGGTTTAATGTGCGCAAGACAATCAATGTGATACACCACATTAACAGACTGCAGAAGAAAAACCATATGATTATCTCAATAGATGCCGAGAAAGCATTTGATAAAATACAACACCCTGTCATGATGAAAACTCTAAGCAAACTGGGTTTGGAAGGAACATTCCTCAATACAATCAAAGCAATCTATGAAAAACCCACAGCCAACATCCTATTGAATGGGGAAAAGTTGGAAGCATTTCCACTGAGATCTGGGACCAGACAGGGATGTCCACTCTCACCACTGCTATTCAATATAGTTCTGGAGGTTCTAGCCAGAGCTATTAGGCAAGAAAAAGAAATTAAAGGGATACAAATTGGGAAGGAAGAACTCAAACTATCCCTCTTTGCAGATGACATGATTCTGTATTTAGGGGACCCAAAGAACTCTACTAAGAGACTATTGGAACTCATAGAAGATTTTGGCAAAGTAGCAGGGTATAAAATCAATGCACAAAAATCAACAGCCTTTGTATACACAGACAATGACATGGCTGAGGAAGAACTTCTAAGATCAATCCCATTCACAATAGCTACAAAAACAATCAAATACCTTGGAATAAACTTAACCAAGGACGTTAAAGATCTCTACGATGAAAATTACAAAACCTTAAAGAAAGAAATAGAAGAGGATACCAAGAAATGGAAAAATCTTCCATGCTCATGGATTGGAAGAATCAATATCATCAAAATGTCCATTCTCCCAAAAGCAATTTATAAATTCAATGCAATACCAATCAAGATACCGAAGACCTTCTTCTCAGATCTGGAAAAATTGGTGCTGAAATTTATATGGAGGCACAAGAGACCTCGAATAGCTAAAGCAATCTTGTACAACAAAAACAAAGCCGGAGGCATCACAATACCAGATTTCAGGACATACTACAGGGCAGTTGTAATCAAAACAGCATGGTACTGGTACAGAAACAGATGGATAGACCAATGGAACAGAATTGAAACACCAGAAATCAACCCAAACATCTACAGCCAACTTATATTTGATCAAGGATCTAAAACTAATTCCTGGAGCAAGGACAGTCTATTCAATAAATGGTGCTGGGAAAATTGGATTTCCACGTGCAGAATCATGAAGCAAGACCCCTACCTTTCACCTTACACAAAAATCCACTCAACATGGATTAAAGACCTACATCTATGACCTGACACCATCCAGTTACTAGAGAACATTGGAGAAACCCTTCAAGATATTGGCACAGGCAAAGAATTTCTGGAAAAGACCCGGGAGGCACAGGCAGTCAAAGCCAAAATCAACTATTGGGATTGCATCAAATTGAGAAGTTTCTGTACTGCAAAAGAAACTGTCAGGAGAGTGAAGAGACAACCGACAGAATGGGAAAAAAATATTTGCAAACTATGCAACAGATAAAGTGTTAATAACCAGAATCTACAAAGAGATCAAGAAACTCCACAAAAACAAAACCAACAACCCACTTAAGAGATGGGCCAAGGACCTCAATAGACATTTTTCAAAAGAGGAAATCCAAATGGCCAACAGGCACATGAAAAAATGTTCAAGGTCGCTAGCAATTAGGGAAATGCAAATCAAAAGCACAATGAGGTTTCACCTCACCCCGGTTAGAATGGCTCACATTCAGAAATCTACCAACAACAGATGCTGGCGAGGATGTGGGGAAAAAGGGACACTAACCCACTGTTGGTGGGAATGCAAACTGGTCAAGCCACTATGGATGTCAGTCTGGAGATTCCTCAGAAACCTGAAGATAACCCTACCGTTCGACCCAGCCATCCCACTCCTTGGAATTTACCCAAAGGAATTTAAATTGGCAAACAAAAAAGCGGTCTGCAGCCTAATGTTCATTGCAGCTCAATTCACAGTAGCTAAGACCTGGAACCGACCTAAATGCCCATCAACGATAGACTGGATAAAGAAATTATGGGACATGTACTCTTTAGAATACTATACCTCAGTAAGAAACAACAAAATCCAGTCATTTGCAACAAAATGGAGGAATCTGGAACATATGCTGAGTGAAATAAGCCAGTCCCAAAGGGACAAATACCATATGTTCTCCCTGATCGGTGACAACTGACTGAACACCAAAAAGGAAACCTCCTGAAGTGAAATGGACACTATGGGAAACGGTGACTTGATCAGCATAGCCCTGACTGTTAATGAACAACTTAATACATTATCCCTCTTAGTATTTTTTTTGTCTGTTCTTCTTAATATGACTGGTTTAATTCTGTAATTAATACACAGTTATTCTTAAGTGTTAAAAATTAACTGAAATGTGATCCCTGTTGAACATAAGAGTGGGAATAAGAGAGGGAAGAGATGTATAATTTGGGACATGCTCAAGCTGACTTGCCCCAAATGGTAGAGTTAAAAACATACCAGGGGATTCCAATTCAATCCCATCAAGGTGGCATGTACCAATGCCATCTCACTAGTCCAAGTGATCAATTTCAGTTCACAATTGATCATAATGAAAGGACTAAGAGTCAAAGGGAGCACATAAACAAGTCTAGTACCTGCTAACACTAACCGATAGAATAAATAAAGGGGAGAGTGATCCAACATGGGAAGTGAGATACTCAGCAGACTCATAGAATGGCAGATGTCCTAAATAGCACTCTGGCCTCAGAATCAGCCCTAAAGGCATTCCGATCTGGCTGAAAAGCCCATGAGAGTATTTCAGGCATGGAAAGCCAAGACACTCTGGCAAAAGATCTCTGTGAGTGAGATCCCAGTGGAAAGAACAGGTCTTCAAAGAAGGAGGTACCTTTCTCTGAAGGGAGGAGAGAACCTCCACTTTGACTATGACCTTGTCTAAACAAGATAAGAGTCGGAGAACTCAGAGGGCTTCCATAGCCTTGGAAACTCATGACCGGAGCATAGGGAGATTACTGATGCCATAGACAGGAGTGTCAATTGGTAAAGTCAACAACAGGAGTCACTGTGCACTTACTCCTCATGTAGGATCTCTGTCCTTAATGTGCTGTGCATTGAGATTTAATGCTATAACGAGTACTCAAACAATTTATTTCACTTTGTGTTTCTATGGGGGTGCAAACTGTTGAAATCTTTACTTAATGCATACTAAACTGATCCTCTGTAAAAAAAAAAAAAGAAAGAAAGAAAAGAAATTATCAACTCCCAACTTGACTCTCACTGGGATTAAACATGACAATAGGTCTGATCTGATTTCATCATCATTTAAAAAAAATCATCTATTATTTTTCACTTTATGTTTCTGTGTGGGAGCAAACTGTTGAAATCCTTACTTAATGTATACTAAGCTGATCTTCTGTATATTAAGATAATCGAAAATGAATCTTGATGTGAATGGAAGGGGAGAGGGAGTGGGAAAGGGGAGGGTAGTGGGTGGGAGGGACGGTATGTGGGGGAAGCCATTGTAATCCATAAATCGTACTTTGGAAATTTATATTCATTAAATAAAAGTTAAAAAAAAAGAAAAAAAAAGAAATCTGTTCACTTTGTATTAACAAAAATAAAGTACTTAAAATGAAGTTAAGCTTGATTCTAGTTAAGAAATCTGACTTAGGAGTTTAAATTAAAAACTAGATACTTCATATTCAATTTTAAACAATTTCTGTTAATTTTCAATTGTTATTTTTTTTCTTATCTGTCTCCCCATTCTATTTTTGAGATGGCCTTTTCCTTTTATTTGAGGTAGTTTTTTTTGGTTATTATTTTTTTTCTCCTAGCAGAGTTGCCCTCTAATATTGGCGTGCTCCTGAAACTCATTAGAGATGAACAGTATTAGTTATCCCATAATTTTAAGATTATCATAGACCATACCACTGACACATTCTTTTCATTCATATTTCATATTATCTGTGCTGGAATGAGAAGGCCATGCCAAGATGGCCCTGGCAAGTGAGTGTCAGTTACTCAGGAAATGGCTTCAAAGCCCAACTGACAAAGAAGCCTGCCTGGCAACAGGCAGTGATTGGTTAGGGCATAAACCGCCCTTTGACCGGATTGTCTGCCTCGTCTATATAAGCTGCTGCACCAACTGAAATAAATGATTCTGCTGGCTGCTCGCTTCTAGCCCATTTTCACTGGACTCCCAGTGTCTGTGTCGTGACTCTGCGCCACTTGCCCCCTCAACGCTTCTCTTCTCAGAATAAATCCACAGCAACAATTATCTTTAATAAAGTTCACAAGTACATAGCATACTTTTGCCAAAATTCAAAAATGTTTGGTTAGTTGCTTGAATCTGTGTAGAGATCTTGATTTATTTTTAACTGCATTGGATTTATCTGTGGGAACCCTGACCACCTGATCCTGATCCAACCACCTAATTTTCAGGTAGTGAATGTATTTGGTGTATATATCACATTGTCTTTATCCATTCTTCTGCTGATCAACACTTTGGTTAAGTCCATATCTTGACTACTGTGAATAGTGATGTAATATAATGGGGATTATGGGGCTGGTGCTGGGACGAAATGGGTTAAAGCCCTGGCCTGAAGTGCCAGCATCCCATATGGGCGCTGGTTCTAGTACTGGGAAAGCAGCAGAAGATGGCACAAGTCCTTGGGCCCCTGCACCCACGTGGGAGACCCGGAGGAAGCTTCTGGCTTCTGGCTTCGGATCAGCATAGCTCCAGCCATTGAGGCCAGTTGGGAAGTGAACCATTGGATGGAAGACCTCACTTTCTCGCTGCCTCTCTTCTCTCTGTGTAACTCTGACTTTCAAGTAAATAAATAAATCTTTTAAAAAAATTGGGGATTGTGGGGAGGCAGCATGAATATCTCTTTGGTAGGTTAATTTTTTTTTCTGTTGGTTATATTCACATTGGTATAATTGTGCCATTATGTGGAGATATACTTTTCTAGATACTTACAGAAATTATATTCTATTTTTCATAACAACTCTAATTTACAATCCCACCAATGGTCTATAAGAAAGAGTTGCCCATTATCCACTCCTGGTAAGTAGTTGTTAATTTTTTGTCAGTTTGGTAAAAGCTATTTTAATTGGGATGATGTAATTTGTCATTGTCATTTCAGCCATAAAAATTAATGAAATTCTGTCATTCTCCACAAAGTAATGGAATAGGAAGATATTATTTTAAGTAAAATGAGCCAAACATGGAAAAATACCCTTTCTTCCATTTTCCAATACTCTTCCAGGTACAAAGGGGCAAGAGCTGCTATTTAGTCTAATGGCACAGAATAGGGTAATGAAGAGGGAGAAAAGATATTGGGGGAAAGAGAAGAGAATATTCAGTGCATCCTATCTCTTTTCTTCTCCTAGTCACCTTCTTTCCTTTGCCCCAGTGACTACATTTGCAATACTCCTTAGTAATCATTCAAACCTCTCTGCTTTTGCATAAGTCATGCAGGTTACTTAACTGGGGATTTAGTAACAATCCTCCAACATGAATCTTCAAAGTTCTTTACAGTAATGCTAGTCTCTGGTATCCCATCTAAGAATGCAACTCCCCCTTTTTGGCATGCTTTTTTGTTGGGATGGGACTAAAGGGGAGGGTGTGAGTGACAGATTCAGGGCTCTTTTTTTATAGTAAAGCACTCACTTCATTCTACTGCTTATAGAATCAATTACCATTGTCCAGTCTGTAAATGTAGGAAAATCATACAGATAGATCCTCAGGGAACTCATTGAGTCAAACAGGCATCTGTAAATCCCCTTTCAGTGCACCTTGATGTTATTTTAGCTTTGGCAGCTTTTATATCGGAACCATTGTGCATAACCCCTTCCAGATTTCCTTATTGCCAATGTACAATCATCATGGTTAATAGTCTCACATCTATATTTGAAGGCTAGCTTAAAGTTTCACATAGGAAATTCCACGTTAGGGATTCTTTTTTGAGAGTATTTGTTTTTTTAACTATACAAATTGTCTATGTGGACTGGTAACTGGGGAAATGATGTGGCTGTCCACAATGGTGACATGGTGACTGGAGACATATTCTCTCTCTCTCTCTCCCTCTCTCTCTCTCTGTCTCTCTGTCTCTGTCTCTCTCTCTCTCTCTCTCTCTCACACACACACACACACACTCTACATTTTCCTTTATATAGATAAAGTGACATTCCTTTAGCCTACCAGTCTTTTACATACCCAGGGATATTTTATTCAATCAGTCATCACACATGACCTCTGTTTGTCAAAGCAGTCAAATTAGTACTCTGTCCTGACTTTATGTATGTGATGGCTTCTGTCACTCTGGACTGATATTATTCCCTTGAAATCAGGTAGCCCTATCTGACTTTATCATCTCCCACCATTATGCTCATCCTGAAGAAGAGTAATGATAACATTTAACAAGCAAGATGGAGCCTCATCAAAACATTCCTTGACCCCTTGATAAAACATGCGTATTCCTACTCTTCCAAAGAGTAAATAAGGGGCAACTGCATTGCTGCACATAATACATTTACCCCAAAACAAACATCACCAAAGCTTTCAGACTCCTGTATTTGTCGAGAAAATTTTGACACGTCAATTTAATTTACTGTAAGCCGCATTTGATCTAGAACTCAGCTATGGACCTAACCTATTATGAATTATTCTCTGATGATCAAGATAACACACTGATTCTAGAATCATCTGTGTGAGCCACTGTATTCATGTCATACCTCATACCAGATGGAAGTATCCTGTTTCATATTTCATACCAAGACTCCACTTCCATAACATGACCTACTTGCAATAAATGTCTGCCACTCTTTTTGTATATAGGAGATTGTCTATAGGATCATACACTGTACCTTACTCTCTGGGGTATGGTAGGTCTGACTCCTATTATAGGATTGGAGAAAAGGTAAAATATAGAGGAGGCTTTTAAAGAGAACTGGAGTCCTCCAGTGAAGACATTAGGCCAGATACTATCATTGCAATTTATAAATCAGGAGATAGCTGGACTTTGAAAAAGAGGATGTGTTGCAGACATAAGGAAAAGATCATTTTCATTGATTTCAGGAAGATGTGAGAGTTCAAGCCCTCTACCTTATCTTTATCTGCCCAAATGTCTCCATCCCATATTTCAGAGTTTCACATTTCTCCAACTTAGCATAAAGGCCTTTCAAGTTTTATAGTTATTCTTTTGCCCCCATGCATGCTCTCTAGAGACTTTAAGAAACCGCAGGACAGTCTACAGCCATATCACCCTGAACGTGCCTGATCTCTTCTGATCTCAGAAGAACCATAGAGCAATCCTTATGATCATCCTTACTGGAATGTGATCAATGCCACAGGCTTTGATTTCTGTGATTGGTCCTCTGACAGAGTGCTATCCTTTGTCACACAGTGGTAATTTCAGTAATTGTGAGGTTGTCACTCATTGGATTAAAGTGTACCATTTTTTCAAAGATACAAGTAACTCAATCTTCACATTCAATTTCTTAGAATTGTTTTGACAATATTCTATCCATCAAATGAAACCAATGACATACTCAAAAATGATGATTAAAGTAAATTGAATTATTTAAATAAATATTTATTAAGATAACTTAATAAAGAAAACAAAGATAAGAAAACCCTTTATAGTAAAAGGAAATGCTAAAGGAATGTTCAATGACCACTGGACCAACCTTTAGGTCTTCAGGGGTGAAGAGAAGAGATTAATTCAAGAATGCAAACATGGTTGCCAGTGTAATAAGATACCTCTGGAAAGGAGATGTTGCTTTGGAAAGAGGCACATAATTACCCCAAATCAGAAGCCCACAGTATGGCATTATGGAATTATATACGCTAAAATAGCTGAATAAAAGGAAACTGAATGTCAGGCTCCTGATTCTCATAACAGAGAAAGGTGAGAGTTGATATGAAAAATCCAGCTCTCAGTCTGGTAAATATTGTATTACTCTCAATTTGAAAAAGAGTGTGTTTCCCCAATTGAGAATGCCAAGTAATGTTGGCTTAAATATCAATGTGCTTTGTGGTAGAATTTAGGTATTCTGCAAATGATGTCTTTCATTTTGAACACTTGTTCATCTGACTCTGCTTCCCTTTCCCCTTCAAACAGAGGAAAGCTGATAATCATAACTTCTACTTCTTCAGACTATCTCTATTTTCTGTACATTGATAATGAACACTATCCCTTTTATTAGACAAGGCTGTTTAAAGCCAGAAATGAGAGACAGAACTTAATTAGGTTCTCAGGTAACTTGCATACTCTGTTATACCTGTTTCAAGAACCAACATTTTTTCCACCTACTCATTTTCCAAGATCTGTATATGGAATAAGTTACATTAAAATTATTTTCCTCTATTTTACAAGTATATTTAATATTTTTCCCATTCAACTGACATGCTTGCATTCCACCTGCACCTTGTTCTTATGAATACATTTTGTTTAGATATTCTATCCCCAGACCACTACTAAAGGTAGAAGCTGGAGTCATGAAATAACCTAGACAATGAACTTCATGGGCATGTGCATGCTTATCACACTTTGCAAACACTTGAACCTTGGTAAATGTTTAACAAGTACCCACATTCTCACACTGCTTCACTTTATGAAGCTGTTCTTTAACTAAACTAAATTATGTCTGAAGTATACAAAGGAGAGATAAGATTTCAGCTGCATATTACCATTAACATTTTAATTTAGGGAATTAAGGAAACATTGCTCATCATAGAATTAAGTAATTAAACTATAGCCATGAATTTATCTTGTGGACTGAGATCAGCAAAACAAGATGAAATGCACTAGAAAGATTAAACGTGGAGTGTCTATTATTAAAATTAAATATATGACTTTAATATATGTGCATATATATTATAATTTACAGATGATTATTGAAAATAATGTAAACTAAAATGATAATAATATAAATACAGTTTATTTATGGGGTTAATAATATACATACATCTAAAATATAGGAGAAGAAAAGTAAAAAATACTCGCATATATTGTGAATAAAATAGGGGAGGGTTGCGGGTGGGAGGGGCGTTATGGGGGGGAAGCCATTGTAATCCATAAGCTGTACTTTGGAAATTTATATTCATTAAATAAAAGTTAAAAAATAATATTACTAGGAAACAGACTCTGATGAATTAAACATGTGTCTGTTATTCTCTTTAGCAACCAGTAAACATGACTGGAAGAGGTTTATCTAGAAAGTCAACCAGCCAGTGCTGAGGCAGAGTGGACCAAACCTCCACCTGCAGTGCCCACATCCCATATGTGCATTGGCTCTAATCCTGGCTGCTCCTCTTCCTTCTTTTTTTTTTTTTTTTTTTTTTTGACAGGCAGAGTGGACAGTGAGAGAGAGAGACAGAGAGAAAGGTCTTCCTTTGCCGTTGGTTTACCCTCCAATGGCTGCCGCGGCCGGCGCACCGCGCTGATCCAATGGCAGGAGCCAGGTGCTTCTCCTGGTCTCCCATGTGGTGCAGGGCCCAAGGACTTGGGCCATCCTCCACTGCATTCCCTGGCCACAGCAGAGAGCTGGCCTGGAAGAGGGGCAACCGGGACAGAATCCGGCGCCCCGACCGGGACTAGAACCCGGTGTGCCGGCACCGCAAGGCGGAGGATTAGCCTAGTGAGCCACGGTGCCAGCCGTGCTCCTCTTCTGATCCAGCTCCTGGCTATCGCCTGGGAAAGCAGTGAAAGATGGCCCAAGTGTTTGGGCTCCTGCATCCATGTGGGAGACCAGAAGAAGCTCCTGGCTGTTGGCTTTGGATTGGCCCAGCTCCAGCCATTGCAGCCATTTGGGGAGTGAACCAGTGGATGGAAGATCTTTCTCTCTGTCTTTAAAAAATAGAAAATCAATGATTAGGAAAATGGATTAAAAAGTTAAGAGAAAGAAAAAGGTCAAAAGGTGTGAAAATAGAAAATAAATATCTAAATTGTATCTAAATGATAGACTCAATTCTTTTCATATAAAATATAAACTTACTAAATTCTTTTATTAAATAGGGCATTAGTTGTCCAATTTGATAATAAAGCAAACACTAACTGTGTCCATAGGTGTATTTTGAGTACATGAGTAGTAGTAATATGAAAAATTGAAAGCAATAAGGTGGTGCATGCTATATGAATTTATGCAGCAGTTAAGATGCTGCTTGGCATTCTTTCGGCCCTTACTAGAGATCCAATGAATAAGTCCTAGTTCCATTTCCAATTCCAGCTTCCTGCTAATGTATACATTGGGAGAAAGCAGTGATGATTCAATAATTGGGTCCCTGCTACCTGCATAGTAAATTTAGATTTGTTCCTGGCTCCTGTCTTCAAACTGGGCCAACTTGGGCTTTAGTAGGCATTTAGGGAGTGAACAAACACATAAAAGTTCTTTCTGTCTCTATCTTTCCAATAAAATGAAAATAAAAAAAAAAATTAAAAATATATAAAGTACATAAAAGTATTCTAATATCAAACAAGTATATTTGATTACACTTAGAGGCACACCAATCCTAAATTTGTAGACATATAATGGAGAAGGTCAGACCATATAAAACAAAACTAAGAGTCTGAAAGGAGTAACCAGCAAACCTGTGGTAATATTTTGAAGATTTTGACATTCAACTCACAGTAATTCACAGAACACTTAGACAAAAAGGAACAAATACGTACAATTTGAATAACAGTGTCTGGCAGCTTATGTCACCTGATATTTATAGAATATAACACCCCAAATGGAAGAATACAAATCCTTTATATGTGCATATGTATTCATCCAGATAGACCATATACAAAGGCAGAGAATAAGTCTCAATAAATACCACAGGGGATGGGCACTTAGCCTACTAGTAAAGATACCCATATTGCACTTCTGAGTACCTGGATTTGATTCCTGATCCCAGTCCTGATACATACACTCTCAGAGGCCGCAGTGATGGCCCAAGTAATTGGGTTCCTGCCACCCATGTGAGAGACTTGCATCGAAACACCAGCTCTCATTTTGGCACTGGACCATTCCCAGCCATTGTGGAATTTAAGGAATGGACCAGCAAATGGGGGCTCTCAATCTTTCTCAGGATCTCTCTGTCTCTCAAATAAATAAATGATTTTTTTTTAAAAAATAAGTAAATGTCACGGGACCAATATCGTCCACTGGTCACAACAAATTTAAAATGGAAAGTAAAACTAAAGTCAATGTGCTTTGAAACTAATTAAAAGAAATTTACTTTTAAACATCATGTGATTTTATTGAAAATGAAAAGAAAACTAGGAATTATTATAACGTAAGTGAAATTAAATCAACATGTGAAAATTTGTGGAATTCATCTCATGATATCCAACAGCTTCAAATGTCCATCTTAGAAAAAGAAAGAAAAAAAAACAATCTTAGCTTCTATCTTAAGAAGCAATAAAAACAATAGCAAATTAAACCAATGGTAAATAATGGAAATGGAATGTAAACAGAAGGAGAATAAAAGGAAACAAGATAAGAATGAGAAACGTGAAATAAATAAAGCCAAGGAAGAAAAGAAAAACAACTGTGCAGACACTCTAGCTTAGACAGATTGGCTGCCTCATTTATAGTTCACCAAGAAGTGGTAATGTGTCATCCGACGTTGCTTATCTTCCTTTATCACTCGCTTGCTTCCCTTATCCCATTCTAGCCATGTGTGTGCGGGTGCCCATATGTGTGTGGTGAAACATCTGAAATGTATTCTCTTATCAATTGTGAGATATATAGTACAAGATTATTAACTCTAGTCCCTATCCTGTGCAATAGATCTTAAACAACTTATTCCTCCTAACTAAAAGTTTGTGCCATCCACCCAGCACACTTCTATCAATGACACCCCTAGAGCCTCTCCTACCCTCCATTCTACTCTCTGCTTCTGAGTTTCATTCATGATTCTGCAATGTTCATCTTTCTCTGTGCCTGGCTTATATCATTTAGTGTAATGGTCTCTTTAGCTAGTTTCAATTCTTGCCTCCAGACCGGTTTTACAAAGCACTAGTGTGTGAAAAACATAAATATGCATGGTCTATGTTGCCTGCAAGAAGTAGCTGTTGTTCAGCTCCTGGTACAGCTATCAGCAGAAAGCTCTTCTGCTGTTTCCTTCCGAGGCAACCCTAGCTCCAGAGTAGCACTCCCTAAAGACATGCCTTACTCAAGACATCCCATGTTTAAAGACTAAATGGGCTACAGGTATAAAAGGCTGACTATTTCAGTCCATATGAGAAAGACTCAATATTTACTCAAGTGCCCCACCAATCTATGGATAGCTATGGAACTACATCCCAGATCAACTTTCCCCACCCTCTTCCTTTCATGAATATTTTCATGTTTTTTTGATCAAGTTGCTTTCTGTTATTACAGAAATCTCCACAGATTACTAGTCAACCAGACACTATTTCTTTTTATCTCATGGTTTTATTTTTTCTTGTACTTTGCTAACATGTTTCTTTCAAATGGAACATGAGGGGACTGGAAGGAGAAACTTGTACTAAGTTGCCTCTGTAAACTAGAATGTCTTTATAAAAAACATTTATTCCATTTATTTGGAATGTAAAATTACTGAGAGAGGGAGAGAGAAAGGGAGAAAAAGAGGGAGAAAAGGCAGAGAGAGAGAGAGAGAATCTTCCACTCTCTTGTTCACTCCCCAATGCTTGCAACATCTAGGACTGGGCCAAGCAGAAGCCAGGAGCCTGGAACTCCATCCAGGTTACCCTTGTGGGTGGCATGGGATCAAGTACTTTGACTTCCACTACTTTCCTAGGCACATTAGCAGGATGCTGAATCATCAAGCCTCATTTAGGATACTGGAGGGCAGTACTTTAATCCATTGCACTACAGCTCTGTTCCCAAAGTAGGATGGCTTTTAAAAAATTGGATATGGGTTAGATTCTATGATAAAACAGTTAAGCTATCATTTGTGATGGCTTCATCCATATCAGAAAACCTGGAATACATTCTTAGCCCTGCTCCCCAACAAGCTTCCTACTAATGCATATGCTGGGAGTTAGCAGATAATGATTTAATTACTTGGGCACCTGCTACACAAATGAGAGACTATGATGTAATTACTGGCTCCTGGCTTCACCCTGATCCAGTCAAAGTTGCTATAGGTGTTTGAGAAGAAAATCTGTGGATGGAAGATATTCTCTCTCTCCTTCTCTCTGAAACTCTGCCCTTCAAATAAATAAATAAAAATTTTAAAATTGATTAGATACATTTTATATTGATCACATCCATAATTATTTCAAAAACAATAATGCAAACATTAAAATATTGTATTTGTGTAAGTCAAATTATACAAATGTAAACATTCAGTGAAACTAAATTGTATGTTCTTACTGACTAAAAAAATGTATAGTCAGTTGTTTTGGTACTGTGAGATACATTACTTATGACATTTTGTATGGTGTTTAACTTTGTAGAATGTTCCAATGGAAATACTGTTTTCCTCTAGCTGAACCTTAAAGCCAATCTAATTAATTTCTTATTTTTTAAGTTTACACTTCGAGACACTGGCCATGATTTCTTGATGCTAATTACACTGAACATCAACACTAAAATGAGAATAAAATGGCCTCTGAATCTACATTTTCTTTGTTAGGCAACACTGCATGTAATAGCTTTTAAAATATAGGAAATTAAAACCTATTAGCAATAAATGTTGCTCCTTTGGAAAATCTGTTCTGAGAAAGGTTCAGTCATAATTGTCCATTTTGTCTTTACAAACACTGATTTCAAAAATCCTATAAAAGTAAAACCTATGTTCAGTAAACCGAAATGTCTCCTTGGTACATTTTAAAGCCCACTTCCCAGTGTGTTTATCTTCTCTAAAAGCCACTCAGCGGAAGTCATTAAACCCATCACCGTCATTTCCACCAGGGTCATGTTCATGAGCTTCAGGGCTCTGCGGGTTCATTACCAAGCAATTGCTGCACCTATAAGATGGATTTATTTTTGATAGTGTTCTATCCTTTATAGCTATTCATATGGGAATCATGTAGTTACCACGTTATTGTAGATTCTCATTAAATTATGGGGTTCACTGGTGGTTTATTAACATCTGTGGGAGATCTGAGTGATGTTTTAGTGACAGATCCTTATATTTTACGATCAGACAAAAATCTCAATGGCCTGGTCAACACAATTGTTGTAATAACTAATGAAGAAAAAGTTGTTAATTAACTCTTACTGGGGAAGCATCTAACATCCATAAATTAATTTCTCCAAAAATTTTTAGAGTTCTAAACTCTTAATTTTTTTAGCTTTATTTATTTATTTTTCAGAAAGAATGGGAGAAACATAATGAGACATTTCTTCTAGTTCACTCCCCAGATGGCTGACACAGCCAGATCTGAGCCAGGGTGAAGCCAGGAAACAAGAACTCCATTGGAGGCAGAAACCTAAGTATTTGGGATACTTTCTGCTACTGCCTCACAGATTAGCAGAAAGTTGGAGTAGATGTGGAGCATCAGAGATTCAAACTGACTTTCACATATGGGATGATGGCATCACAGGCAGAAGCTTAACCTACTCTGCCACAATGTTGGCCTTTAAGTCTACAATCTTTACATAGTTGCACTTTTACTTTGATGCTAATTCTGAGGGAAAGGGAAATAAAAGTCATTATCAGACTAATGACTCGCCTGATTTCCTACTGTCTTTAAAATTTGTGCTATCAATAAAAACCAGCTTTGAAATTTATCACATCAAACAATTCATTCATCTAATGTAGGCTTTTACCAACTGTGTTTTATTCAAAATTTTTAGACATGCATCTTGAGAAATAAATTGTATCATTTTATTTCTTTGAAATTCAATTTCAGACATCATTGTTATAATAAATATTTTTTTATATTCATGTATCAAACCTAGGCGTTGGAAATGAAATAGTCCAGTGTTTCTTAGAGATCAAAAGTGAAACCACAGTCATACTTATTGGTTCACAGACAGTTTAATTTCCTTTAATAGCAGTTTTCATCAGGCAAATAAGAATAGATTAGTTGTTCCAAAGATGAAGTGAAAAGTTCATAAAGCAGACACAAAGCTCAGAGAAGATTGCACAAAAGTGTTTGGAAGGAGCCTAGAGCCTAAAAATAAAATCCTAAGAGAATCACATTAAGTGATAAGAGGAACAGCTCTTGACTACTTCCTATTGACTATATTCCATCTGCATTGCCTGAATTCCATCTGCATTGCTGCATTCATCTTGGTGAATTGCAGAGCTATGGAAAACTTTAATAAAATAAAAGCTTTCAGCTTTCCTTGGAGAATATAGTGACCCATGGCTAGGCTTTATGTTTATATTATGCTTGTTATTTATTCATATAGTAAATGAATGGGGAAATACAAAAACAATTTAGCTTTATAAATCACTCTAGAACAACTTTTATAATTAAAATAAAATTTTCAGAGTTCTTTCCTCTTTTTACTTTGAACTAATGCCTTTTAAAAGTTATAAAAAGGAGACGCAATTTTTTTTGAGTTTGAATTTTTCTTTTCCTTCTAAAAAGGTTAGGCATGTGTGTGTACAAACACACACATAATTTTGATCATCACATAAAATTATTTTAATATCTGAAAATGAGTGCCTGAGATACCTTTGCTGGCTTGTATTTTTAAAGCTAGAAAACATGCCACCACAACAACAAAACTGAAGTTAAATACTATTAGAAGAGTCACAAGTAGTTGTTATTTTTATGTGTGAATATACTAATGTGTATAAATCATGTATGTTTAAATATATATATGTGTGTGTGTGTGTGTGTGCGCGTGCGTGTGTGTGTGTGTATGAACTAAACTTGGATTATGCCTTCTGAAAAAATACTTTCAAAATATTTTAATGGAGAGTTGACTTAGTGATTTGTTTTGATGTAATAAATGAGCAAGCGGTAATTGCATTGGAATATTCTGAAACAGGAAGTCAATAGTGTGAAGACATAGAAATGTTAGGTTGATTGACCATTCCACTATAAGTTCATATTTCATAGCATCATGTTATATACAATATATATAATTTCTATATAGCAAAATTAACTTATTAATTAATATGACTTATTATCATCTATGGTTTAAACCCAATTATTGTAATTAAACTAAATGGGCATAATATAAATCACCTCCATCAGGTTGTCCACTATTAGGAAAAGAGGACATATCAACATTAAGCTTCTCCAGAAAAATGTAATGAAGATGCTTATGTCAATTGGCTGTTGCTTAAGGAGGCAGAAAAAGAATCACAACAGTATATTATTCTGGATTGGTCATATTAGGTGTTTAGATATAAGAAACAATTATTTCCAAAGGTAACCTCAGATGTGGAAAATTGCCTTTTGAAAATATTTCTTTGGGGTGAATGATTAGCCTAGTGGTTAAGATATCTATGTCTCGGGATCGGCGCCGTGGCTCACTTGGCTAATCCTCTGCCTGAGGTGCAGGTATCCCATGTGGGCGCTGGATTCTGTCCCAGCTGCTCCTCTTCTAGTCCAGCTCTCTGCTGTGGCCTGGGAGTGCAGTGGAGGATGGCCCAAGTGCTTGGGCCCTGCACCCGCTGGCAGACCAGGAGGAGGCACCTGGCTCCTGGCTTCAGATCAGCCTATCTCCGGCCGTGGTGGCCATTTTGGGGGGTAAAGCAGCACAGGGAAGACCTTTCTCTCTGTCTCTCTCTCACTGTCTAACTCTATCTGTCAAAAGAAAGAAAGAGAGAGAGAAAGAGACAGAGAGAGAGAAAGAAAAGAAAAAAAAAAAGAATGCAGGAACTTAAAAAAAAATACCTATGTCTCACAATGGACTACCTGGCTTCAGGTCCCACACTGATGCTAACTTGTATGGCACTGGTGATGTTCAAGTTTTTGGAGTCTTTCTACCCCTGAGGGAGACCTAAATAGTATTCCTGGTTCATGGTCTTGCCCTTGCATGCATCTTGGGACTGAATCAGCAGACAGAAGCCCTCTCTCTTTGTCTAGCTATGTCCCTCTCTGTCTCTGAAATTTAAAACAGTATATTTTATGTCTAATATTTATGCAAACATCTAAGCAAGTACACCAAGTTTATAAATGTGAAAAACTATAAAAAAATAAAAATTAAAGGACAAAATAAACAGATTCTATGTTTATTGAATCAGATGATTCAGTATTGTTAATTCATTGTCTATAGATTTAATGTAATCCCAATAAAATTCCAACTGTTTGTTAGATATATATTTCAGGCTGTTTGTAAGACATATATTAACTCATTCTAAACTTATTGTGACACAAAAAAGAAGATAAAGTTGCAGAACTCAAACTACCATAAGATTTAATATAAAGCTACATTAATCAAGATATCATTGTACTGAATACATAATAGACAATAAATAGATTGGAGAAGCCAGAAATAGAACCACAAAAATAAATAATGAATATATTTTGATAAAGGACTGAAGGAAAGAGTTTCTGCTGGAATATCATTACTTCCAGCCTCTCTCAGTGGACAGACAAGAAAATATATAACAGATAGCAAAAAGTTTGCGGAATAGTGGAATTAATAGATAATGAAAATTTTCCATTTTTATTTTGAGGTATTTCATATTTGTGTATCTAATACATATATGTATATGCCCATATTTTAAAATTTTCTTCTAGCAATTCTTTTGGAACACTTGCACATTCATACACAAATAAATTCACATTTTGTACCTTAGATAAAAATCTATGTTGATCATAGACTTCTTAAATGCAAAACTATAAAACTGTTTAAATAAGACAGAGAAGAAAGTTTATGTAAACTTGTATTTGGTGATTTTTTTTAAGTTTATTTATTTATTTATTCATTTATTGACAGGCAGAGTTAGACAGTGAGAGAGAGAGACGGAGAGAAAGGTCTTCCTTCCATTGGTTCACTTCCCCAAATGGCCACTACAGCCGGTGCTGTGCCAATCCGAAGCCAGGAGCCAGGTGCTTCCTCCTGGTCTCCCATGGGCGTGCAGGGCCCAGTGACTTGCGCCATCCTCCACTGCCTTCCCGGGCCACAGCAGAGAGCAGGGCTGGAAGAGGAGCAACCGGGACAGAATCCTGCGCCCTAAATGGGACTGGAACCCGGGGTGCAGGCGCCCCAGGCAGAGGATTATCCTAGTGAGCCGCGACACCAGCCTTTTTTTTTTTCTTTTTAATTAATTTATTTATTTGATAAGGTTGGAGAGCTCCCACTTGTTAGCTTATGGGGAAACTCAATCTTGATTTCTAATGTGTGGCAGGAACCCCAGTACTTGAGCCATCACTGACATATCCTAGAGTGTGCATTAACAGGAAACTGGAGTCAGGAACTGGATTATAGCGTCAAACTCAGGCAGTCCAATGTGGGACATGGACATCATAACTCTTAACTGCTAGGATAAATACCCACCCCAGGGATTTTATATACAATACTAAAAACCTAATTCATGAAAGATGGATGTCAATAAACTAGATGTTATTAAAATATTTTTTAAAATCCTTATTTTTAAAAAAATTATGTAAAAATACTTGTTTTTAAAAAATGATTTATTTGTTTATTTGAGAAAGAGTCACAGAGAGAAGGAAAGACAGAGGGAGGTCTTCCATCAGCTGTTCCATTCCCCAAATGATCACAATGCAGGAGCTGGGCCGATCTGAAGTCAAGAGCCCAGATCTTCTTCCAGGTTTCCTGCATGGGTGCAGGGGCCCTGGCACTTGGGCCGTCTTCCACTGCCTTCCCAGCTCTGTCATTAGCAGAGAGCTGGATCAGATATGAAGCAGCCAGGACTTGAGCCAATGACTATTTGGGATTCCAGTGCCACAGGTGAAAGCTTAACCTACTATGCCACAGCACCAGCCCCTAAAATACTTTTAAAGAATTAAAATGTAAATCACCACTAGGAGAAATATTCAAAAATTTCATCCCAGATAAAGGTACTTCTATGTAAAATATACAATGATCTCTTGAAATCCAATAGTATTTTTTAATGCACAAAAAACCTGAGTAGACATCAGTAAAGAAGATATGTATGTGGTAAATAAACTTGAAAACATTTAACATCATTTGGCTTTAGGTAATCATAACTAGAATCAACTATGTCTCTTATTAGGACTTCTAATATGAAAAACAAACTTCAGAATGATAACTGCCAGTGAGATGTAAAACAACAGAAAATTATAGTCCTATGTGAGATACAATAGCCATAATCTTCCATACTGATGCAGCTGATTTTAAAACACACGTCCACAGAAAAAGCTGCATGGAAATGGTTATAGAAGCCATATCGTTGATTGCCAAAAATTGGAAGCAATTTAAAAATGGCCTTCCATAGGTGCTCGAACAAATAGACTGTGGAACATTAAAAGTATGGAAAATGAATTAACTGTCTAGTCACAAAATTATGTGTCACTTGTACTTGTGTATCGATAAATTCAGAAGCCACTCTGAAAAGGCTAATGCCGTATGATTCCATTTATATGATTTATGACAAAGGCACAGAAGTTTGTTCCCATGGTGAAACTCTTTCATAACCCACATAATCTCGAGGACTGAAGGTAGACTTAATGGCTAAATGTGATGTGTTACCCTGGCTGGGATCCTAGAATAGAAAATTAAGTAGGAAACAGTAAGGAAACCTGAATGACGCATGAACTTTAGTTGATAATGTTCTGGTATTGGTTAATTAGTTGTGGTAAATAAAAGCCAGTAATGTAAGATGTTTCTAATCAAGGAAACTGGGTGCAGGGTACATGCAGTCCCTGTATTATCTTCCAAATGTTCTATAAATCCAAAAGTTCTAAAATAAAATATTTATTTAAAATGAATTACTAAGACTCCAAAAATTAATGTAATACAACATTTTAGGAGGAAGATTTGGATTTAAACCAAGATATTCTTTATGCCACACTTATATTGCACAGAGCCTGGCCTAAATAAAAAAATATTGAATAATTTATTGTAACTGAATGATCTAAGCATACTTTTTTTTTTTTTTTGCAATGGCCTAAGTGAGATGACTTAATTTACAGAAGGTGTATTTCATTTGTCTCTATTGCACCTTTATGTCTCAAACTAATTATGTAATATTTTCTGTGCTGTGAAACAAGGGAAACATTTTTGAAAATTATGTATTCAGCAGAGTAAATGCTAAGGCAACCAGAGATGTCACTAATTGTCTCCTCTCTTTCGACCTAACTGTGCCCGGTGAAAAGATGTTCAGAATATTGATGTTCTATGGAAGGGCAGGCATAGTGTTTGAAAATCCAGGTACTTGTATTCCATACCGAAGTACCTGGGCTTGAAACTCTGCTCTTCAGTTCCTGCTAATGCAGACCCAAAAGACAGTGGTGATGGCTCAAGTATCCAATTACTGCTGCATGTATGGCAGACCAAGATTTGATTCCTGGATCCAAGATGAGGCAGTTGCAAACACTTGGGGCATGAGCCGATAGGAGAGAGATCTTTCACTGTTTCTCTGTATCTCTTCTCCTCAAATAAACTGAGTTTTAAAAGAATATGAGTTTTATATATCAGTAATTTGTGATATCATCTTTTACAGTTGGCTAGACCAAAAACTGGGCTCTCATTTTCAGCCTCTGGAAGGAATGGATCTGAACATTGCAGAGGTCCTAGTCTCCTTGCTGGGCAAAACCCTCTTTGCATCACTCAGAAATCTGTAAACTGTCATGAGGTGGGCTGGAAGGAAGAGGAAGACCAGGAGGGAAACAGATAATACATAGGCACAGTTTAAACTGTTGCCTTCAATTTGTGATACTCCAATAGGAAGCTTACACATGATTCAAATTATACAATTTTTTTTTTCAAATTTATCATCTCTGAATCCAGTTTCTCAAGCACTGTGATTTTATTTTATTTTATTATTATAAGTGGATTCTGGGGCCGACGCTGTGGCACAGAGGGTTAACGCCCTGGCCTGAAGCGCCAGTTTCCCATATGACCGCCGGTTCAAGACCCAGGTTCTCCACTTCCAATCCAGCTCTCTGCTATGGCCTGGGAAAGCAGTGGAAGATGGCCCAAATCCTTGGGCCCCTCAACCCACATGGGAGACCTGGAGGAAGCTCCTGGCTTCTGGCTTTGGATTGGTGCAGCTCCAGCCATTGCAGCCAATTGTGGAGTGAACCATCAGATGGAATACTCTCTCTCTCTCTCTCTCTCTCTCTCTCTCTGCCTCTCCTCTCTTTGTGTAACTCTGCCTTTAAATAAATAAATAAATCTTAAAAAAGGGGGATTATAATTTATTGTTGACATTTTACAAATGAAGTATATTAATATTCAATTTCTAGATTACAAATCAGTGGAAGATCACACTACCATTCCCAGAATTAGCTAATTTTTGTAATAATAATTCCCACCCCAAATTCAGACACAGATATATTTCTGTTATCTGAAAGCAAACAAGACTAAAGGATCAAATGTTTCCCCACTTTCCCGTTTCCATACAGATCCATTTGAGTCTCTGAAACAAAGTATCTCAAAACAAAACTCAGTGTTTCTGTAACTCACCGCCCTACTAGGACTGACCTTAGAAGGATCATCAGTGCTCCCCATGTTGATTTAGTGGATGGTAATTCTCAGTGCCCCTCTCACTTGTTCTGACTGCAGCACTTATGCAGATACTGTCCCCTCCCTTGCTGCTGTGCTCAGTTCCAAGGACTTCCAAGTATCCCCATTTTTATTCTATCTTTCACATTTACTACTTTTCTACTTCCTTTCCTCTGTATGTTGGAGTAGCATGAGCTCAAGACTTGGTCCTTGTCTCTATTTACAATCACTGCTTTGAATTTTAGCCTGTGTTTTGCTATTCAGTACCACATAATAACTCCTAAATGTTTTACTCTAGCAAATACCTCCATTGAACTTCAGACTCAGATGTGCCAATATAATTACCTAATAGAAATCTGTACTTAAATGATAATGGGCCCCTCAAACTTATGATCCAAATCGAACTCCTGATTTTCACTAACCTTAATTGTCTCTTTGTGAGCCATCAGCATCATAATTAGTTGCCATTGCATTCCCCTAGTTCAAAATCTTGCAATCATGGATGGTGACCCCCTTTCCTCTCAGGAGGAACGTGAGATATGTCAGCAAGTCCTGTTAACTCTATTCCAAAGCCTCCAAACTGGTCACTTCTCATTTTCCCTCTCCATCTGCTGAAACTGAGCATCCCTCATATGGGTTGCTGGAACTACAGCAGTCTCAGCGATAGCTTTGAAATGAAACTCAGATTATATCATTTCTGTTGTTAAAACGTCCCAGTGTGTTAGTTATCATTTTGCTCAAAATAAAGCCATTGGTTTTAGCTGGGTGATCTGACATCCTATTGCCTGCTCCTCCAGCGCTCAAAACATTTCTTATTGTTTTCATCACGCTGGTCCTTTGTAAAGTATAAAATAATGTGCTATACAAGTTGTTTAGGACTTTGCCAATTTCCTATATTCTCACTATAGAATAGTAACTCTTTGGGAATGGTGGATTTTAGCAATTTTACCTGTGACTTCATTCCCAGTATGCACATTGATTGGAACATAGCAAGCCTATTCTTGTTGCTGAACTATAAAAAGCTATTTAGTCCACCTGGTCCTGTGGAAAGCTTGTTGTTGAGAATATTTTACCACCTCTACTTTCTTTGCCCTAGTATTAGTTTTCACCAGGAACTTTTAACAAGACCCACTGCCTGGGGATGGCCTTTGTGGCATTTCAGGTAAAGCTGTTGCGTGCAATCCTGGCATCCCATATGAGCACTGGTTTACAAGTCCCAGCTGCTCCACTTATGATCCAGTTCCTTGCTAATGGGCCTGAGCAAACAGTGGAAAATGACCAAAGTCTCTGGGCCCCTGTACCCATGTGAGAGACCCTAAAGAAGCTCCTGGCTCTTGGCTTCAGAGTGGCCTTGTTCTAGCAATTATGGCCATTCAGGGAGTGAAACAGTGGATCGAAAAATCTCTCTCTTCCCCCCTCTGCCTCCTACCCCAACCCCCATAACTCTATCTTTCAAATAAATAAAAATCTTTAATAAAAAACATCCCACTGCCCTGAATCTAATGTGTGGATGTGTGTCTCTTCACTTCTTGACAGAATTACTTCTATGTCTACAACATTATCATCTATGTAAAGCATAAAGCCCAAATGAAATCCCACTTTCCCCCTTTTCAGCACTACAGAGATTTTAGCAGAAACTGGAGAGAGAGCAGGTTAAAAGTGTATTAATGCATTTAATCATTCATTTATTCAATGATTGCACTTTTATTTCAATCTGGAATTTTTATATGATTAAAAAACATGAGTGTCAGTATTTTTGAAACTATACAAGATTCGTATCAGTTGGCATTTCCACCCCTCCTGCCCTCAGATTTTACTCCCTTGAGAAAAACTTAAGCCGTCCTATCAGATACCACTCAAATTCCCTAAAATAGGTGTTCCACCTGATTTTAGTCCCCATCCTAAACAAATTCCTCAGGAGATTGCTGAATGTCCTGGAGCGGTGCCACCCCAAGACTTCAAGTGGCTGCTTGTACAGCTTCATTGCCAGAACTTTGTGGGTCATGGGTTTTGAGAATGTTGGAGAGTAACATAACTCCTCTCAGTCTGATATTTTTATAGTGAGGGCATCACACAATAGGGATATTCGATGAATACACCTATTAGTAAGAATATATAGGTAGAAATATGTAAATCGCCTATATAAATTTATACACACACACACACACATATTTGTATGCCATTGTTTCAGTGTTGGTTCTGGTAAGATTGGTTTTGAGAAATGGAAGAGACATTGCTTAGGCCTTAGCTCTGTTCCGTACGTTACACCAGAGAGAGGAATGTAAGAGCACAGGCAGCACTAAAACTTAAACCCTGTTTCCTGCTTTCTATGCTTGCGTGCATGCCATTCTACCGATCGTGGAGACGACAGATGGGCAGTACAGCACTGGATTATTTCTGAGTCCTCTGAAAATGCTAACATGATAATATCAAAACTTCCATAATTTCCTTTTAAATGTTGAATTATCCGTAATTTTTCCTTTTTTTTTTTCTTTCAACTTGAATTTTTCTGGGTTTTATTTAATCTTGTAAATATGATATACAAGTTTATGGAAAAATTTAAGAAATGATTTGTATGTAATGAATTTTGACCCAGGTTTTTACAAAGCTTGATAAAAAGAAAAACTTGTAGAACATAATTTAAAAGCTGTGTAATATGCAAATAAAGATTATGTTTTTGATTTCTCTTATCTGTATCTCTGAATGCCTTACAAATTATACCACATGCCACATTTGTTGAAGCATTTTCAGTATTGTCTTGAGACACACGTTCACTTTAATACTTCTGTGGTAATTTAACCCACTGAAAACTAATGTTTTTAAAGTCTCATCCTCCAATATTGATTCTGCAATGTCCCCATATTAATTCAGAGGTTATTTATTCATTTATCTATTTCCTAGAAGAAAGCTTGCTTCCTATGAGAATAGGCTATCTTTTTAATTTCCAAAAGACCTTTTCCATATTTGTAGGAATGCTTTCCCCATACGATTTACAGAAATGATGTTGACTATTATGGTAGATATTACACAGGAATCTTTAAATTCAAAGGTCAGAATCAAATCAAAGCTCCCTTAACCAAGACATAGAAAGGGAAGAATTTGATCATAGCTTTGAGTATTGGAGTCAGAATTAGAATGGCATGACTCAGTCATATGCTAATTTCTGCTTCTTGGGCACTAGCTTTATTTTTTGGGCTATCTCCTTGATGTAAGAACCTGGACACTATTAGCTATAAACTCATATTCTTAAATTCTTGAGAGCTGAGGGGAGAACTTTCTTAGACTCAAGTTTGAAGAGGACAAAAGAAAATCCAAGGGTAGGTGCATAGCCTATTGGTGTCCCACATTTGGGTGTCCGGGCACAATTCCTGGCTCACTTTCTAATCCAGCTACCTGCCAGTGCAAACTCCGGGAGGCAGCAGTGATGGTTCAGGTAACTGAGTTCCCATCACCTTTGTAGGAAACCTGGATTGCATTCCTGACTCAGCATCAGTCATAGCCCCAACCCAGCCTATTTCAGGCATTTAGGGAAGTAAACCAGTAGATAAGAGGTTTGTCTATCACTCTGCCTCTCAAGTGAATTTAAAAACATTTTCTAGGGAAGGTCAGTGCCAAGCTTGGGAGACGTATGTGCTGTTGCACAAACATCTGAAATCAGGGTAAGCGAGCTGTCAGAGAGGATAGCATTTCTCATTGGTGCACACTGTCAGTGCCTGGGTTAGAACATGAGTTTCTGAAGGAAGGGTGCATGTGCAGTTCAGAAAACCACTACAGACATCATGCGAGCAGACACTGGATCCATTAGACTACATTTTTATTCTGGTCTTTCCCGTATCTCTTTGATTTTCATTTTATAAAGTAATTATTGCTCTTGCCATTGTGTTTGTACATTTACTGCTTCAAAAGTGTTATGGATAGCATGACTAGATTTAGAAAATCTGTCTGATTGGATTGGGAATTCAGAAGCCTTTAGTGAAAATGTGGAGTTTATGTGAGATTTATTCCATGTGTAGGATATTAATTTTAGATAGACAAAACTCCAACAGATAAGAGATGAGTAATCCTGTGGGAGCTGCTTGCATAACAATGGAGATACTGATTGTGCAACTCAATTGAGTAGGTAGGATTTCTGGAAGTAGGAAATTATGGTTGTTTCTGTGAATTGAAGCAATAGGACTTAAGGCTGCTACTAACAAGTGCAAAATCAGAACTTAACACCATACTATCTAATTTAATATGTGAACATGCCCAAAAACAAGGTGGTAACAAGACAAAGTTCTAAATGACAAATAACACTCATCCACCATTATTTATCATTGGGTAAATATCTATCACCTATTAGAAGGAAAACTACTGTAGGTACTTTAATTTTGTAATACAAGTCAAGCTCATCTTTCTGCAAAATGAGCTCCTTTTTACAATATGGAAAGCCACTTTGCTGAGACTCTTTGTGCATACCAGTAAAAAGAGAAGTATATTTTATCAAAGTGACTAATGGTGTTTATAGTTTAATGTATATTGTTAGACAATATACATGCATTCCAAATACAAGGATTTATTTGTTCTTGTATGTAAATAACAGAGCCTAGGGCTAGAAAGCTACTGCTAGAAATTTTACTCTCATAGGTACTTTTGCTTTATTTTATTCTTCTATAAGCCTGAAGTTAAAATGGCACAGAACAAATGCTTGGCAGTTTGGAGTGCATTTTCTATTGTTCTTGAAGTGCCATCTGGCACAGCAATCTCAACTGCAGAAAGTGCTTAATGGCCACCCTGACTGACGGTTATAATGGATGCATCTCTGCTCCTCTTGCAAGATCTATGAGTAATTCTAACCAGACGGATGACAGTCACAAATCTCAACAGAGTGTTCAGTTGTTTGCAATTCCTAAGACCTTTTAAGAATGTGAAATTTAGCAAAAGGAAGCAGACTGGTTAACAAAGTTAGAACATGTCCTCATACATAATGAAACATTCAATAAACAACAAAGGCACATTACCGCAAGCCATTCTTGTTCTGTGCAGCATCGCTGCACGGCTTCTTTATAGGAAGCTAAAGGGAATAATTTATACTGCTTATATTTTATGGACAGAAGCCAGTATTGCCCTGAACCTTCTCAAATAATAACATTTCTCAAATAAATTCTATGTACGAACAAAGGCATTAATAATGATGATGGAGAAAGGAAACCAAGCACACAACAGGAGATGAACAATTCTACACGTGCATAGTGAAACTCTTGGAGCCATGGAAATTAAACTCAAATGTGAATTGTTTAAATATTTACTTACTGATTTCTATATTTCCAGTTAGATACCTCAGAGAACTTAAAGAAACTCTGGCCTACAGATTCTATAAAGATTCAGAAATCTCACAATGCTTAAAAAAAGTTGTATTTTTCATTGGCTTAGAAAAATCTATTTCATATCTTGAAATAGCCTGGTGGTTGTGATGTCCATGCTGCACATCAGTGTGTCTGGAGCTCAGATTCCCAGCTCAGGCTCCTGACTCCACCTTCCTGGTTATGCAGGCCCTGTAAGGCAGTGGCAATGGGTCAAGTAATAAGGCTTTTGCTATCTATGTGGAAGACCTTGATTGCCTTCTGGGCTCCTGCCTTTGACCCCAGCCCCATCTGAGCAGTTGAAGGAAACTGGTGAGTACCCTAGTAGGTACAAGCAAACCAGTGGATGGAACCTCATTGTTTATTTGATTCCCAGTGTCTCTCTTTCTTTGTCTCTATCAAATAAAACTGTAAATTTAAAAAAAGCTAATGATAGTTCATCTTAATCAAATAAAAAATATCACCTTATTTATTGAATTTTGCCCATGCTGGAAATTGCCAACAATAAAGAAAAAAATCACCAAATTGATATTTTCTTTTTTAAAGATTTGTTTTTATTTATTTGAAATGCAGAGTAACAGAGAGAGAATGAAAAACAGATAGAGATCTTCCATCTACTGGCTCACTTCCCACAAATGGACCTGAGGCGCAAAGCTAGGCCAGGCCAAACGTAGGAGCCTACAGCTGCATCCGGGCTTCCCATGTGGATAGCCTGCGCCTAAGCACTTTGGTCATCATACTCAGCCTTCCCAGGCATATTAGCAGGTGCTGTGTTGGAAACAGAGCAGCTGGAACTTGAGCCAGGGCTCCTATATGAGATGCTGGTGTCAGAGGCATCAGCTTAACCTGATGTGCTACAATCTGGCTCCCTAATCGATGTTTTCTAACTATAGATTGCACTACAAAGATGCATTTAAGTGTTGCTCATAATCACATTAAATTAGCACACTGAAGCCAGTGAAGGTATATGAAGTAAACATCATCTCATGTTTGTAGATACTGTCATTGCTGCCCCATACTTTCCTGTAAGAAGTACATAAAGCTAAGTATAAATGAATCTTGATGAAGAATGGGATGGGAGAGGGAGTAGGAGTTGGGATGGTTTGCGGGTGGGAGGGTGGTTATGGGGGGAAGAACCACTATAATCCAAAAGTTTTACTTTTGAAATTTATATTTACTAAATAAAATTTTTCTGTTAAAAAAGAATCTAATATATGCTCCACAAGTACTCTTTCATGCAGCAATTAGAGACATTTATTGAGCCTTTGGATATGAGATCAATTTTTTGTAGAAGTATTTAATACTGTAAAAGAAACAAATATAGTGATATTGTGCAGTTTGCACATAAGATTTAAGCTGTTTTACCAAGATATCAGATGAGGTATGGTTAGTTGAGATAAATAAATAACATTCTAGTTAGCAACTTTTACTTTAATAATAGAGGCTAGGGGAGTGTGTTTGGCCTGGTGGTGAAGATGCTGGATTTGACTGCATGCAACCTAGAACAGATTTCTTAAGTTTAAGTCCTAGCTCTGCTCCTGATTCCAGCTTCCTGCTGGTGTGCACACTGGGAGGCAGCAGATGATGGCTCAACTGTTTGGATCCCTGACACAAACCTGGATTAAGTCCCTGACTCCTGACTTTGTCTTTGATCAGCTCTGATTGTTAAAATTATTCGGGAAGTGAACTAGTGGATGGAGGTAGGCACACTCACTCCCTCTCTGTCACTCTGCCTCTCAAAATTAATTAACTAATTAAAAATGGTAGATGTTTTAAAGATTTATTTATTTATTTATTTATTTGAAAGGCAGTATAACAGAGAGGCAGAGGCAGAGAGAGAGGTGGAGGGGGGTTGTCTATCCGTTGGTTCACTCCCCAAATGTCTGGAATGGCCAGAACAGGTAGATCCGAAGCAAGGAGACAGGAGCTTCTTCTGGGTCTCCCACACAGGTGCAGGGGCACAAGGACTGGGCCTATCCTCTACTGCTTTCCCAAGATATATCAGAGAGCTGGATCAGAAGTTGAGCAGCCAGGACTCAAACTGGCACCTATTTGGGATGCTGGTACTGCAGGCTGTGGCTTTCCCTGCTACACCACAGCACTGGGCCCCATTTTTTTCTTTTAATGATTTATTGTATTTATTGGAACAGCAGATTCACAGAGAGAGAGAGAGAGAGAGAGAGAGAGAGTAATACAGAGGTAGAAGGGAGTCTTCTATCCAGTGGTTCACTTCCCAAATGGCCACATGGTCAGTGCTGCGCCAGGAGCATGAAATTTCATGCAAATGTGCTTGGGGGTGGCCTGATGGACTGTTAGCTGGCCTGATAGATTCCATTTGGTTGATTTTGTGTGAATCATTGCTGATGCTACCACAAAACATCTTAATATATAGTCATTTACTTAAGGAAACTGAAAAGAGTTTCATTGATGATGAAAATTCTAGGACATCATGTGAATAGTGTTTCTTTCTCCTCAGTGGAGTGTTTATATATCTAATATTAGGGGACAATGCTCTTGTTTAATGAGTAGAGTCACTGCTTGCTTTCCTGGAATTCCTTATGGGAGCCAGCTCAAGTCCTGCCTGCTTCAATTTCAATCCAGCTCCCTGTTGATGACCTGGGAAAAGCAGTGGAAGATGGCTCAAGAGTTTGAGCCCCACATGGGTGACCTGGAAGAAGTTCCTGGCTCTGGGCTTTGGCCTGATCCAGCACTGACAATTGCCATTGCAGCCATCTGGGGAGTGAACCAGTGGATGGAATCTCTCTCTCTTTCTCTCTCTCTCTCTCCCCCCCCCTTCCTTTCTCACATAAAAAAATCTTAAGAAAAAAATAAATAAAAAAATTCTTTTTGCTATTTCCCTGCCATTTATAATTTGAAGGGTTTACAACATTTTTGCTGATGTATCCTGAGATGTCATTTCTCAGTGTCTTTCAGTTTTAAGAAAGAATTCAATATACATTGAACCCAGGAGATACAGTTTTGGTGGTAACAGTTAAGCTTATTTGATTTCCTCTGATTTCTTGTACAGTCTCTTTTCTTGCAGGAAAATCTAGGTGGTACAACTGTATCCAATTCTATTTCAAAATTGAAGAGTATTTTCAACTCCATCTATAATTATAAAGTTGTACTCATAAAGCAAATAGGGTCATTTGAACTTATAATCAATTACATGTTTCAGGTTCAACTGAGCATCCACTTACAATAGAAGAATTCAAGATACATTAGGTGACCCACACTTTTGCTGTTACATGTAAATGTGGAGAATAATTAACAATATTAGCATTAGCAGAAGGCATACTTTCTAGCTCTTAGATGTTAGTATTTTTGCTCTTAAAGTGATCTGGCTAAAGGGTACACATGGTTCATGTTTTAAGATGCATTTACAGCCGGCGCCGCAGCTCACTAGGCTAATCCTCCACCTGCGGCGCTGGCACACCAGGTTCTAGTCCTGGTTGGGGCGCCGGATTCTGTCCCAGTTGCCCCTCTTCCAGGCCAGCTCTCTGCTGTGGCCCAGGAGTGCAGTGGAGGATGGCCCAAGTGCTTGGGCCCTGCACCACATGGGAGACCAGGAGAAGCACCTGGCTCCTGCCATTGGCTCAGCACGGTGTGCTGGCCGCAGCGCGCCGGTCATGGCGGCCATTGGAGGTTGAACCAACGGCAAAGGGAAGACCTTTCTCTCTGTCTCTCTCTCTCACTGTCCACTCTGCCTGTCAAAAAATTTTTTTAAAAATTAAAAAAAAAAGATGCATTTACTTGAAATTCAGAGTTACAGGTCAGTGAGGGAGAGAGAGAGAAAGAGCGAGAGAGAGAGAGAAATGAGCACTCCCATCCACTGGTTCACTCTCCAAATAGCCACAATGGCTAGGGCTTGCCCAGGCCAAAACCAAGAGCTAGGAACTTTTTCCAAGTTTACCACACGGGTAAAGGGGTCCAAGCACCTGGGCCATCCTCTGCTGCTTTCCCAGGCACATTATCAGGGAGTTGGATTGGAAGTAGAGCGTATGGGACACAACACAGTGTCCATATGGATGCCGGAATCCTAGGATTGAGTTTATCCAGCTATGTCACAACACCAGCCCCCAATTTTTTGTTTAATTACTATAAATACAAAATAATTTCCAAAGAGAAATGGTCAGCTGCTGGCCTATGCCATTTTAATCTAGTTGGTTGGCCAGGTTTCCTTGTCTTTGTTCCATTTGCTTATTTTTCTGGGCAAGGAAAAGCTTCACTGTTTTGCAATACTAGCATCAAGATGGGTAGAGAACATTAAATGTCATTAAGCAATGTCGACTTTATTCCTTTAGCTATTAATTCTGTAGGGCAAATTTCTTGGGAAGTATATGTTTATTGAGGTCATATAAATCTTTTAAGGCATTATTTTTCTTTATTAATATTAATTTATTTGAGAGACAGAGAGAGAGAGATTGATTCAAACCCATGGGTTGAAATGTCTGCAATGGCTGAATCTATGCCAAGGTCAATCCGGGAGCCAGGAATGTAGGCTGGTTCTACAAGGGAGGTGGCAGGGACTGAATTACTTTAGCCATTACTGTTGCTGTCTATGAACTGCAGGAACAGGAAGTTGTAGTCTGGTGCTGGAGCTGGTAATCAAACTCGGGTACTATGATATAGATGTGGCTTTCTTAACTAGCATGTTGTCAGAAAATATTTAATGGTATTTATTAACAAGGCAGAGAAACACACATAAAGAGACAGAGAGAGATTCCTTATCTACTGGTTCATTTTCTAAATGCTTGAAACAGAGTTGGGCCAGGCAGAAACCAGGAGCTGGGAACTCAATATAGATATCTCAAGTGAGTGATGGGGACCCAACTATTTGAGCCATCGCCTGCTGAACCCCAGGGTCCTCATTAGCTGAAAGCTAGAATCGGAGTGGGATGAGAACTTGAATGCAGGCACTCCAATATGGGGTGCAGGTGTCCCAAGAGGCATCTTAACCACTATATCAAATGTCTCTCCCTTAACCAGCACCTTAGCCACTAGGCTAAATACCAGTCCCTCAAGAAGTTATTGATAAATGTTTTATTCCATTTTTGATGTTTCTAAATCTCACAGTGGACCCTTATATTGCTGTCTTCTGTCTGATATTCATGGTCACTTATTTTGTTACTCCTAGGAAAATAGATAAATCATTCTTGTTTAAAAAATGGACACTGACATATAATTTTGTCAGTGTAAATGCAACCAATTGATCAATACACAGGGATTTTTAAGGGATTTGTAAATGTATGCAAAGATAAGTTTGTGATATCATAGCTTAGCCTCTAGTCCTTCCAACAATATGTAGTAGAAACAAGGAATCATAAACCCATGTCAGCACTGTCATACCATTACATTTTGAATGGCAAAACTATACCACTGCACTTTCTGGAAATGCATTTGGTTTTAATAGCACAGGGCTCTAGGGATCCTTTGGCTGTCTGATTTAGAATGCTATCCTAAGCAGTGTGAAAATTAAAGGTTGAAATAGCTCGCTTATCCATGACATTTTACTGCAGGTGACTGTGTGGATATATAATAGATTATTAAAATATTCGTTTCCCCATGGGGATTTTCCTTCCTGGTGTTTTGATTGTGATAAGAGCAGTAATCCTTTAACTCTCCCTTTGAGAATAATAAAATTCTTACAAGTAAATGAGAATCAATCAGGTTTCATATAAGCTGAACAATCTTTAACCACGGTAGGAAAGGTAGTAGCTGACATTGACATTTCTTGCTCTCTCTGGTCTATTAATTTTATTTTTTACCTATGTTTACGTTAGTACATACCACTTTTATTTTACTGTGATAGTATATTTTGCACTCTGCCCTGTGGATACAGTAGAGATGAAGAAAGACAATAACTCATAACTTATTTATTTCCTTTAAAACAAAGTAACATGGCCTTATATTGCAGAAGTGATTCACAGCAAAATGATTCTCACCCATAGATTTGGAATTTCAGAATAAATATGTATAGATTTGGAGCCAGCATTGTGGAGTAGTAGGTTAAGCTGCTGCTTGTGAAGCCACTATCCCCTACCAGAATGCTGGTTAGTCCCAGCTAGTTTCTTTCCATCCAGTTCCATACTGATGTGCCTAGGAAGGCAGTAGAGAATGGCCCTAGTTTGGCTCCCTACCAACCATGTGAGAGGCCTGGGTGGTTTTCAAGTCTCCTGACTTTAGCCTGTGTGGGGAGCAACTGGGACTAGACTGTTACTCGAATTAAGACTTATTCTATGCATCTGCTCTCCCACAATATGGCACTGGGAGAGGAGGAAACAGCTTCTACACAGCTGCCTCCAGTTCAACCAATAAACTGTAGGACCTGCTCCTGATTGGAGGAGAGCAGCGTACTCGGCGTGTGGGTAGCAGAGTTGGGATTGGCAGAAGAGGACTATAAAGGAGGAGAGAGACAACATGCACCAGGAACATCTATCTGAAGGAACACCTGTGCAGCCCGCGAGAGAGCCGGCCAGCGGTGTGCTGCTCCCCCGCGGAAGTGGGGAAAGTGGCAGGGGGAACCGCCCTTCCACGGAGGTGGAAGGGTCGGTAGTCAACCCGGGAAGAACCAGCAGCAAACCCGGGGAGGGCCGAGCAGACAAAAGAACAGCGCAGGGTCCTGTGTCGTTCCTCCACGAAGACGGGGAGCGACAAGCCTGGCCCAATCAGTTATTGCCATTTGAGGAGTGAACCACCAGAAAAACAATTTATTCTCTCCCTTGCTCTCTGATTCACTGTCTTTCTCTCTCTCTCTCTCATTTTCTCCCAAGTCTTCTATGTGACTCTGACTTTCAAAGAAATACATTTTTATTTATTTATTGACAGGCAGAGTTAGACTGAGAGAGAGAGAGAGAGAGAGAGAGAGACAGAGAGAAAGGTCTTCCTTCCGTTGGTTCACCCCTCAAATGGCTGCCACAGCCGGTGCTGCGCCTACCCGAAGTCAGTAGCCAGATGCCTCTTCCTGGTCTCCCATGCAGCTGCAGGTCCCAAGCACTTGGGCCATCCTCCACTGCCTTCCCAGGCCACAGCAGAGAGCTGGACTGGAAGAGGAGCAACTGGGACAGAACCAGTGCCCCAATCGGGACTAGAACCCCGGGGTGCTGGTGCCGCAGGTGGAGAATTAGCCAAGTGAGCTGCGGCGCAGGCCAAGAAAAATATCTTAAAATGCTTATAGAATCAAAAAAGACCCAGACTAGCCAATGTAATCCTTAACATGAGTAAATAAGTTAATTAATTAATTAATTTAAAAAATCAAGCTCAAGTAAAAATACCTGGCTTCATAACTATGGTAATTACAACAGCATAGTACTGACATTAGAAACTAACACATAGATTAATGGAACAAAACAGAGATCCCAAAAGTTAATCCACATACATATAGCCTACTGATTTCTGTCAAATGTATACAGATCATATCCCAGAGAAAGGATAATCTCTTCAATAAATGTTGCTGGAAAAATCAAAGGCATTTATTTGTAAGAATTAAATTGGATCCATACCTCTTACCATATACAAAAGCAAACTCAAGATGGATCAAAGACCTAAATTTATGATGTGAGACTATGAAGTTGCTAGGAAAAAAATGTAGGGGAAATACTTCAAGACATTGCTGTGGGTGTTGACTCCTTGGATAAGATCCCCAAAGCACAGGTGATAATAGCAAAACTGGATAAATAATATTATATCAAACTGTCAAGCTTATGTACATCAAAGGAAATAATCAGTAAAGAGACATTCAACATAAAGGGAAATCTTATTTATGAGTTACCTAACCAATAAAGATTAATATCCAGAATATATCAGCAACTCAAAAAACTCAAAAAAATAACCAATTCAGATAAAAAATTGGGCAAAGGATGTCAATAAACACTTCTCAAAAACAGAAATACAAATGGCCAACAAATACATGAAAGAATGCTCAAAATTACTAGTCATCAAGGAAATGTAAATAAAAACCATGATGACGTATCACCTCAACACTGTCAAAACAGCTAAAATGCAAAACGCGGAGAGTAACACATGCTGGAGAAGATGTGAAAAAAGAGGAACTCTTATACACTGCTGATAGAAATGTAAATTAGTGCATTAGCCACTGTGAAAAATGGTACATACATTTCTTGAAAACTAGAAATTGACTTTTCATATGATCCAGTAATCCTACTATTGGATATATACTCAAAAGATGAGACTATATTGCATTAAAGAGACCCCTGCACCACCATGTTTTTAGCCACACTGTTAACAATAGCAAAAATATGGAATTAAACAAAGTGTACATCACCAGGTAAATGATAATGTGTAATATATATATGTGTGTAGTATGTATATGCATATATATGATATATATCATATATACATAATATATATGTACGTATATATGTGTGTATATATGTATACATATATGTGTGTTGTGTATATGTATTTTATATGTAAATATATAAATATATATATATATTTGTTTCCAAGTGCCTTGGTTTTGGTACTGGCTCGACTCTCTATTTCAGCTTTCTGACAAAACATACACACCGTAGGAAGCAGCAAGTGATTGCTCAAGTATTTTGATCCCTGTCACCCGTGTAGGAGACCTGGATTGGGTTTCCAGCTCATGGTTTCTTCTTGGATCATCCCTGGTTGTTTCTCTCTCTGTCTCTCTCTGTCTCTCTCTCATCTCTCTACCTTTCAAGTAAATAAAATATAAAATAAATAAACATTTAAAAAATAATTTAAAAAAATACCAGCAGCTATGCAATCAATTTCACAGGTATGTAGGTGTGAGTATGTGTATTTCTATCAGATTATGTTTCACACATATCAGCTATATTTTAATTCTTATGGAGCATGGCCCCTTCCCTCATTCATCTGTTGTTGCATCCATTCAAACATTCATCCATCCTTGATCTATTATATAGTTGTATGAAGTACTTTATAGTACTTTAAGTGTTTTTAATCTGTTGAACAGTTGGTTTCTCTAATAAATGAAATTATATTTTCTTGATATGAGGCTCACTTTAAGTCCAATTATGAACTAAATATAATAGGTGAGAAATTCTCTACCTCCCCCATTATATTAGTTAATTTTTTTTCAATTACTGTAATAGAATACATAAAACAAATTATTTAGGAGTAAAGAGGTTTATTTTAGCTCATAATTTTGGAGAGTTGCTGTTCAAGATTGGGCAGAACCTACTAAACTGGCCAGCTAGAAAGGCCAGGGCATGTCAGATATGGAATATGAAGAAGTAAAGCAGAGAAAATGTGGCTAAGTCCAACTCAGGATTTTATAACCCACCCTTTTATAAGAACTATCTTCTAATGGCCTGCTCTCATTCACTTAAGGATCTGATGCTAAGCCCACATCTTAGACACCATAATTGGATAAAACTTCTACTCTCTCAGTACTATCAATTATAATAATGGGATTTATATGTCTGCTTCAATTCAGGAGCCACAAACTATTCAGGTCGTAGCAGATAGGCATATGTCAAATGTGTGTTTCTCCAGAGGATAGAAGCTGTGGAAATTTCTATTATTGAATATTTCTTCTGCTGACAGGTCACACATTTTCCCCAAATGTAATTCTATTATAATAATGAGATGAGCATGAGTACACAGGATAAAAATTACATTAATATTCCAGGATCTCCTGTAGATTTGAATAGGAATTCTTGTGCTACAGTTAGAAATTAGTAAAGGCTCTAGTTCCTAGTGGTTAAGGATGTGGCACTGGACTTAGCCTGTCAAGGCTGAAACCTGTGTTTTTATTTGAAATAACCTCAAGCAGTGCTCTGTCCTCCATCAATTAAAGCATTTAATGGGAATAATCATAACCAAAACCAAAGAATTGAGTGAAAATTGAAAGAGTTCATGCATGTAAATAGCTTTGCATAGTGCCTGGCCTAAAATAAACCCACAGTGTTTGCTAGCTAATATTATTATTGCAGATACACAAGGGCACTTCAAAGAATTCATGGAAAAACTGAATCAAAAGGCAAATTTACTTCAATGCAAAAAAAATTAATATCTGTGGTAGCTTTCCATCATATGCATTTGTCATGAACTATTGGAAGACTAATTCCATTTGCATAGATTTCAAAAGTTTTTTGCACCAAAATAAATTTACCTTTAATTTTATTTTTCAGGGCCTTTTAAAAGTACGTTCATACATTGATATTCTTATTTGTGTATATTGGCACTAATAATGATAAATCAACAGTTTGACAACATCAAAATAATTTTTAGATTTAATTATTTATTTGAAAGGAAGAGTTATTGAGGGAGAAGGAGAGACAGAAAGAGACCTTCCATCAGCCATTCACTCTGTAATTGGCCACATTGGAGCTTGGGACTTCATCTGCTCTCTCCCACATGCATGGTAGGGTCTAAGTACTAGTGCCATGCTACACTTCCCTCCCAGGCACATTGGCAGGGAGCTGGATTGTAAGTGGAGCAGCCAGGACTCAAACTGGTATCTGTACGGGAGCATCACAGGTAGTGCCTTAACTTGCTGTGCCACACCACCAGCCATAATAGAATTTTAATTAAGCTATTGTTTAATACCAATATAATCAGTGTCAACATTTTAAAGAATCAGGAAATATGTTAAACATTCCAGCATTTCCAGATTTTTATATAATCATATGTGGCCAGTTAAATGGATACAAGGGAATGTTAGAAGATTTTATGAAGTAATATTTTACTAGAAATGGCTCATTATGGGGCTTGCTTTCTTTATTTTCACCTATCCAAATTGCACTTTTATTACCAGCAGGGTTGTTTTGTCTTAAAAGGATATTGTAATTAAGCTTCCTATTCACATACCTAGAAATATTTCAGAAAGTAGGCTCTAGGTAGATGCGGATGATTAGGATCTGCAGGCATATAATGCATTTCTAATGGTTGGTGATACAGGGGCCAGCGTTGTGGTACAGTGTTAAACCCCTGCCTGAAACACCAGCATCCCATATGGGTGCTGGTTCTAGTCCCAGCTGCTCCATTTCTGATCCAGGTCCCAGCTGATTCGCCTGGGAAAGCAAACAAGGTTGGTCCAAGTGTTTGAGTCCCTGCCACTCATGTGGAAGACCTGGATGAATCTCCCAAATCCTGGTTTCAGCATGGCCCAGCCCCAGCTGATGCGGCCCTTTGAGGAGTGGGCTGACAAATGAAAGATTTCTTTCTCTGTAACTCTGTCACTCAAATACTAAATAAAAATCTTCGAAAAATTGGAGAAATAAAATGTATCAATCAATCAATATATTCTTTAATGTTCATTACATTTTTAAATTTTTAAGTTTTTTATTCACTTCAAATATTATCAGCGATCTGAGATTTTTCTCTTGCTACATTTCTTTAAAAATCTGCTATTTCTTCAATTCTCTTCCACAACATAGTGTGCATTCACTTTACAGCAGTTCTAGCCTTTTTTCATATACCTATTTTCCTGACCTCAAGGACAGAAATTAATCATGTTTTAACAGGTTTTGTAGCTCTAGCTTCTTAATGGGCTTTCTAGCTCCAGCTTCTGAAATGTCCTCTAACTACCTTCCTTTAAGAATTTGCTATTTCTTCTCTACTTCAATAACAGCATAGATGCCTCTTTTATAGCTTGCATTGCCCTTTTCTCTATATCTATCTTCCAAACCTCAAGGACAGAAATTAATCACGCTTTAATGGGTTTCCAGCCCAGGTTCTAATTCATTCATGTAGTGTGGATGCTTTTCTATTTTTTATATAGAGTTTGGTGATATAAAACACAGCAACATAAAATAATGTTATAATGGGATAATTCCTACTTTACATATCATATACAAAAGTGAGTGCTTGGAATACACACTTCCTATACAAAAACTTACAAAAGAGAGGTTGGAGAAAGTTGAATTCCTTAGAAGAGATATTAAGTTCATAGAGAAATTAGAAAATATTGTTCTAGAGATCTCTTTGGAGTCATTTTGTCCTTTATCACTTATAGTAGAGAAAAGATGCCACCTTCTAAAATGCAACTTCTGAAATACGTTTGTAAGTAATCAATTGGACATTTATGAAAAATTTTCAACCATGACACAGAAAGCAAATTGGTGTATGACTCATCCTTGAGAGGGAAAAAGTGCAACTTTGGAGACTGAGCACCTTGGAAACCAAGAAAGTTGAAGAAGGGTTGAGCTGACATGTATGCTTCTTTGTGGGGGAATGAAAAGGCAAATTGGTTTTGGTTATTTTGGCCTGGGGTCATACATAGTTAAGATATGGAGTAAGTTTCACATGAACAATATATGACATTGAAATTGAGATCAAGTTTGGTGGTTTCTTGTCAGGCTTAAGAGATTTCTTGGAAAGAAAAGGATTCTTAAGAGAATAAGGGATTGCTCCAAGTACTGAAAAATGAATTGCATCCAGGGTCATTAGAAAGGTAGAGAAAGGAACACCACAGGGAAACTGAGAAGAAAAAACTTCAGGGCTATGAACCAAGTCAGACTTGTCCTCCTTCTCCCTGCATAGCTACAATGTTCTGACTTAGTTCCTATAGGAAACTAGAACAACAGCTAGAAATGGGTTAAAATTATATAACAGGAGATTAGAAAGGAAAATAGCAACACTTCATGGTTACTTGAACCTTTTAACTTAGAAGTGACTCAAGAGGCAGGAACAACAAGTTTAACCCAAAGTCAAGTTGTACCCTCTGATTAACATATAGGACTAGAGTTGGGTTAGCAACTTTTTTAGTATTATTGCTGTAGTTCAGAATGTATAGGTTTTCATCCAGGGGCAATGATTATGTTCACTGAATAAAACTAGCAGATCATCTAGAGGAAAAAAAATAGTTTGGGGTTTGCTTTATCTTGAGTCATATTGGCTTAACTCATGAGGGGTTTTCAAAATAGTCATAGGAAGGGATATTATGAGTAAGCTCTGTGGAGGCAAAGGTTTTATTACATTCAATTCATAGCCTATCTAATGTGTAAAACACATTTTTAATACATTGACGAGTGAAAAAAAGTCTCATCAGGATATGTGACCAAAGGGTGCATTGGGAAAAATTTGGAGAGTGGTACAGAAGCTGCTAAATCAGAGTAGCACTAGGATTGATTTAAAATGTTAGAGTTCACCATAATCATTCCTCAAGGAATTCTGTGGCTGGGGCCTGCACTGGGGCACCACTGCAGGTTAGGCCACCCCTTCCAATGCCAGCATCCCATATAGGAGTTTCAGTTTGAGTCCTGGCTCTTCTGCTGCTGATTCAGCTCCCTACAAAAGTACCTGGGAAAGCAGTGGAACACGGCCTGAGTACTTGGGCCTCTGACATCCATGTGAGAGACCCAGGTGGAATTCTAATCTTTGGTTTCAGCTTGAACCAGCCCTTGGTATTGTGGACATTTGAGAAATGAACCAGTTGTTGAGAGCTTTCTCTCTCTCTCTCTCTCACTCTGCCTATTAGATAAGTAATTAAGCAAATAAATAAATATTTAGAAAAAGGAAGTATAGGACTGTGTGCATAAAAAGGCTAGAAATATGAATTGCATCAACAATCATAAGTTGATTCATATTTCCCATCCTATTGGAGCCAGCTTCTCTAGGATGCAGAATCCATTCTTCTTCTTCTTCTTTTTTTTGATAGATTTATTTATTTATTTGAAAGTCAGAGTTACCCAGAGAGAGAAGGAGAAGTAGAGAGAGAGAGAGAGAGAGAGAGAGAACGAACTTCCGACTGTTGGTCCAATCTCCAACTCTCCAAAATGGCCAGAGCTAGGCTGAACTGAAGTCAGGAGCCAGAAGCTCCCTCCTGGTCTCCCATGTGGGTGCAGGGACTCAAGTTCTAGGGCCATCTTTTGATGCTTTCTCAGGTGCATTAAGAGGGGGCTGGATGGGAAGTAGAGCAGTCGGGACCCAATCTGGCACCCATATGGGATGCCAGTGCTGCAGACAGCATCATTACCAACTAAGCCCCTGTTTTATTTTTTGATAATAGTCAATTTTATCAAAGTGAGATAATACCTCATTGTGGTTTTGATTTTCATTTTCTTAATTATTAGTGTTATTGAGGATTTTATTTTCATGTACTTATTAACCATTCGTATCTATTTCTTCAAGAAATGTCTGTTTAGATATACTGCCCATTTTTATATTAGTATTATTTTTTACTCTTGAATTATTTGAGATCCTTATATATTCTGGATATTAATTTCTTGTTATATGTACAGTTTTCAAATATTTTCTCATATTCTGTATGTTGTTTCCTCAGTTTTTGTCTCCTTTTCTGTGCAAAAATCCTATTTTGGTATTTCTGTGAAAGCCTACATTTCCATTTTTTTTTATATTCTGACCTGTTGGAGTCTGAGGTAGAAAATCTTTCACATTTCAATATCCTAAAATGTTTTCCCTATGAGATCTTCTTATACTTTTAAAGATGCCAGTCTCACACTTAGATCTTTAATCCATTTTGAGTTAAGTTTTGCACAGGGTGAAAGATGGGATCTCCAGCATGTATATATCCAATTTACCTGGCAGCATTTCTTCAAAAGATTATTCTATTTCCAATGCATGTTATCAGTAGGTTTCTAAGAGATTTGCTGCTGTAGATATGGTGGTTTACTTCTAGGGTCTGTATTTTGTTCTGTTGACCTAGGGACCTGTTTTTATGCCAATACAATGCTGTTTTGATTATTTCAGCTTTTTGATACATTTTAAATCATGTATTATCATGCCTCCTGCTTTGCTATGTTGCTCAAGATTGCTTTGTCCATTCTGGCTCCTGTGTGGTTCCAAATAAATGTAGAGATATTTTTTTCCAGTTATGTGAAAAATGCCATTGTGAATCTGGTATTGATTGCATTGAATTTGTAAATTTATTTGGGTAGTATGCATATTTTAAAGATATTGATTCTTCCAATTCATGAAAATGGGATGTCTTCCAGTTTCTTTGTCTCCTCCTCAATTTCTTTCATCAATGATTTACAGTTTCAATTGTAGATGTATTTTGCATTTTTCATTAAATTTATGCCCAGGTATTTTATTTTTGCAGTTATTTGAATAGAATTGTTCTTTTGATTTCCTTTTTATATGATTCATTATCAGTGTATAACAATGCTACTGATTTTTGTACATTGATTTTGTATCTTGAAACTTTTTTTGTGAAGTCTTTGAAGTTTTCTATATATAAGATAATGCAATATGTACATAGTGAAAATTTGACTTCATTCTTTCCAATTTGGATCCCCTTTTTTTTTCTCTTGCCTGATTACTCTAGCTAGGACATTCAGTACTATGGTAAACAAAAGGGTGAAGGAAGAAATCCTTGTCTTGTTCCTGAATGTAGAGAGGAAGACTTTAACATTTTCCTATTTAATCTGATGTTAGCTGTTGGCTTATTATATATATGGGTTTTATTATGTTGAAATATGCTCCTTTTATACACAACCTGGCCAGATATTTTAACATGACAGGATATTAAATTTTAACAAATGATTTTTCTTCTGTTAATATGATCATATGATTCTGTCCTTCATTCAGATTTATAGATTTGCCTATGTTGAACCATCCAGGCACACCTGGGAAGAAGCTCACTTGATTATGGTGAATGAACTTGTTACTGTGCTGTTGGATTCTATTTACTAGTATTTTGTTGAGGATTTTTGCATCTATGTTCATGAAGAATATTATCCTGCAGCTTTTTTTTCCTGTGTCCTTGTCTAGTTTTGGTATCAAGGTAAAGCTAGTCTCATAGAATGACATTGGAAGAAGTCTCTCCTCTGTTATTTTTTAAAATAATTTAAGATTAATTGGTGCTAATCATTCTAGAGAAAATGTTGGTTGTACTCAGCAGTGTAACCATCTGGTGCTGAGCTATTCTCTGATAGATTATTTTATCACTCAGTCCAGATATTCATTACTGTTCTTTTTACATTTTCTACTTGCTCATAATTCAATCTTGGTAAATCCTATGTATCCAAGAATTTGTCCATCTCTGCTAGGATATGGAATTTGTTACCATACAACTTTCATAGTCATCTTTAACAACCAGTAGGGTCAGCAATATTGCCTTTAATTTTCATACCTGTATTTGAATATTCTATTTTTGATTAGTCTTGATTCAGATTTATCAATTTTGCATATCTTTTCAAAGAATATCTTTGTTCCTTTGACATTTTGATATTTTTTAGTCTCAAGTTTCACTTATTTGAACCCTGAGTTCTATTATTTCTTTCCTTATGCCAATTTTGGATTTGGTTTGTTCTTGTTTTTCTTGTTTGTTGATGTACAGTTTCAGATTATTAATTTGATAACTTTCTATTCATTAGAAGGCACTGATTACTATAAACTATACTGCTTTTGCTGTATCCCAGATATTTTGATGTGTTGTGTTTCTGATTTTTATTCATTTCAAGAAATGACTAATTGGTCTTCCAGAAGTAAGTTGTTTAATTTCTATGTATTTGTATGGTTTCCAAAGTTTTTCATGTTATTGATCTTACTTTTTATATTATTTTACATTAGTTGAGGTATATGTTGTCAAATGGCATAAGATTTCCTTGAAACACATTTCATCTGCTGTGGAAAGAGTGTATACTGCAGTTGTTGGATGGGAAGTTTGGTAGATGTTTGTTACATTCAGTTGATCTAGGGTGCATAATAACTCTGCTGTTTCTTTGTCAATTTTTTGGATAGACAATAATTCCATTTCTGTAAGTGGGGTGTCAATATCCCCTACTATTATTGTATTCGTTTCTGCATCTCCCTTTAGGAAGGTTAATATTTGTTATATATCCACTTTAGAAGCTTGCAAATGGCATGTAGTGGATCTTAATTTTTAAGACATTTGGTCACTCTAAATCTTTTAGTTGAAGGACTTACTTCAATGGCATTTATGGTAATTATTTTTAGATAAGGTCTTACTACTTCTATTTTGATACTTGCTTTGTATTTTATTATAGCTCCTTTGTTTCTTTTTTATCACAATCTTCATTTGTGGATAACTGATTTTTGCTAATGGTTGACTTTGATTCCTTGGTAGTTATTTTTGGTAAATCTGCTATAGGTACTTGGTTTTTGTTAACTATGAGACAAAGAGAATACTTTTTGGCGATGAAAAGCTATCATAAAATAGTAGCAACTTAACATTGTTTATAAACTTAGGGAAAGAGACAAACAAAAGTGAAGAGTTAAGAAATCTTAATAAATCACTCTACATTTGTGTGTCATTCCTCCTCACATTTTGAATTTTTGATGTTACATTTGAACTCCTTATAAGCCAGTTCTAAACATTTTAGCATAATAATTACATTTTGCTTTTCAGAGTAACTATTCAAATGTTTTACATATTGTATTTATAACATTAGACAAAACATTCTGAATTAATTTGTGTAGTCACTCTTGAGAATGTTCTACCTTCTGATATTTTCTTCTTTGTTAATATTTCTTTTTTTAGTTTGAAGAACTCCCTTTATTCTTTCTTACAACACAGATCGGGTGGAGACAAATTCTCTCAGCTTTTGATTGTCTGGTAATGTCTTTATCTCTCTCTTATAATTGAAGAATAGCTTTGCTGGAAACAGTTCCTTGGCTGTTTTTTTTTTTTTTTTTCCAGTGCTGTAAACATCTTATACTAATCCCCCTCTGAAATGTAAGGTTTCTACTGAGAAAACTGAGATCCCTCTGTATGTTATTTCCTTCTATACTTTTGGAGCTTTGAGAATCATCTCTTTATCTTTACCTTGGGGAGCTTGACTACCATATGTCTTGGGATAGACTTGGTGAGATTGAATCTGGCTGGTGACTTTGGGCCTCCTTATGCTTGGATAGTTGTATTTTTCTTTATGTTTTGTAAGCTTTCTGTCATTATCTCTTCCAATATGCTTTATGGTGTTCTCAAGTCCCTCTTGAATCCCAATAACTCAAACATTTGCTATTTTCATGCTATGAAATATTTCCCATAAGCATTTTTCTTCTTCATTATTTTTAATTTTTCCTCCTACAAATAGTCTGCATTTGAGCTCAATGACTCTTTCTTCTGTTTGATCTTCTGCTATAGAGGTTCTCTATTACATTTTTAATTTCACTTGGCTTACTTTTCAATTGAAGGACTTCTGCTTGACTTTGTTGAATCCTGTCCATTCCTCTGTCAAATCTTTTAGCATATTGAGTAGTTTCTGTGTTCTCTTGAATTTTGTTGAATTTCCTTAAAACAGCTGTTTTGAAGACTTCATCTAAGCATTTGGATATTTCAATTCCTAAATGTTTGGTTGCTGGCACTTTATCTTGATCTTGAGGTGAGATCATGGTTCCCTGAAGTTCTTGACTCTTGTTAGTATATAATATCATTTGAATATTAAAAGATTATTTTTACTAATCTGGTACCTGTTCTAGAAATCCTAAGCAGTCTGTTAATTTTCTTTGAGCCTCTGAATTCTTCTGCTATTTTACCACTAGGTAACACCCTAAATCATGGCTTTACCCATAAGCTATTGGTATGGTTTTACTTATTCAGTCTTAAAATACTCTCCAAACTCAAATTTGTCCAAATCTGCATTTTGGTTTGTAGAAATAATCTCCTTATTCTAATATGATTCATTTCTTTGTAATATATGTTGCTCATGGTTTTAGCCCTTCTTTTCTTTTTCTTTTTTAAAATAAGCAGTGGGTTATTCAATTTGGAGGAAAATAAAGAGAAAAGGAAAGATGTCCAAAAGAATGGCATATGAGTTATGACTAGAGGCACTAGGAATGGGTTACATTTATTTGGTATTTGTTTACATAGCTCCATGGATTATGTTAAATATTTCATAATTATCATTTTAAGTCTTTAAAATTTTTTAAAGCAAATAAAGTCATGTAAAAATGAAAATATGTCTTTCTGACATTATATAATCTAAAAAATTGATTCGGGCCAACACAGTCTTTGTTGCTTGTTGATCCCACACAAACAACTCAGAATCTTCTCCTCATGTTGTTCAGTATAGTTCCTAATAGAAGGAGAAATACTTCTTGATTCCACTTATAGGAGGCAATTGCAATAGTCTAGTTCATAGAAAGAATATATCAGTAGTTGCCAGAAGTGATTAAAGCAGGAAATTGTTCGACGGGTATAAATTTTCATTTATATAAAATGAAAAAGTTCTAGACATCTGCTTTGTAATGTAATACCTGTGGTTAATGATACAGAATTGTGTATTTAAAAATTTGTTAATAGAGTAGATTTCTTGTCTTCCTAACATGCAAGTAAACACTCACACAATGTAGACACACTCAAAGGAATGGGGGCATTGAGAGATATTGGATAGATCCGTTATTTTGATTGTGATCTTGATATCGGTAACGTTTGTATATATCCAAACTCATCAAAATGTTCTCATTAAATATATGCAAGATTTGTTTAGTTATAAATTATAACTGAATCACAAACATTTGTTAAAAGGACAGTTTGAATATTTTGTAATTTCTGAGACCTAAGTGCAATGCACCAGTTAAATTGGGTTGGATTCTGCAAAGTTAAATTCTTGGAATTCTTTATTATGCCCCATATAATTTCCTTTTTATCTGATGACTGACATTTAATTGCAATCTTTCAGAAATATCTGATTGACAAGACGTTTCTGGGTCTTCTTGTAAAATTTTAACAAAAGCTAATCACACAATGTCTCCCTCTGTCAGAGCTCATTTCCCAGGAAATGGAACCTCAGCCACATGACTACAATTCTAAAATATAAAAGTCAGGAAACTGGTACTCATATTATCTATTTATTATATGGACTATTAATCATCTCTTATATAGAATTTAGCCTTTCCTACTTAAAATTTTTGGATTCACTTCCAAAGTATAGCCTTCTTCATTATAACCTTGTTATTTATAGCTGCTCATAACAGCAATTTTATTCCATGCTTTTACCCCCAGACTCAGGTTTTAAAGCTATCCTAAAGTGGAGGATGACACCATAGCAGAAATTATGAAAGTGCTAGAGGTAAACTGGGTTGACTTTGTATAGGTAACCAACAACAACAACAAAAAATAACCAAGGCTTGCTTTTTCTTCAAATAACAGAGACCCAACATCTATTTCTAAGAGAAAGCCCATCAATTTCAAAAATATCTGAAACATACTAATAATGTTTAGGAAGGCCCAGAAATCTATCAAGGATTTCTTGATTGTAGTTTACCATATTTTATATCTATTATAATTATCGTGGTTTTTCTAATAAATCTCTTATTTTGGTGATAAGTAAATTAATTCATTATTTTCAGAATAATAACTGCTAGATCCATTGCAATTGAAGGAAATACTTTGAATGGTTATATTCAGTCATACAAAAAACAAGATAAATCCTTTTCCCATGAAGAAGTGAGTCCTAAGAATTTTTATAAGTAAGCAACATGGTTTGTCATAGATTATCTAGGGTTTCCACAATACAAAATAATAATAAATTTTTGGATTCATCAGATTCTTGTGTTTAGGACCTGCATTTGAAGAGAAGTCTTCTTATGTTGGATTCCCTGGGAATTAGCTTTATAGATAGTCATTACATGTATTTAAGTGCATTCTTAGCAACATCACCTGTCAGGAAGGGAGGAAAGTAGGACTGGCTAGAGGGAGACATTGGATAGTGTTGCTTTCACAACAGAGGTCCTAGTTCACCCTGTGGAGAGCTATGAAGAGTCCTTCATGATTGTCCTTAACTGAAGTGAAGGGAAAGGTCTTTGCAGTTTCTTTTGAGTACAGCATCAACCTAGCACTGTATAAGTGCTGCAACCAAGAAAGGAGGCATAACTGTGGGCCAGAAATTTCCTTCAACCAAAGTTAAAGCAATGGTATTCCAGGAGACAGGCCTAAGCATTTTGCAACAGCACTGGACAGCAGCTGAGGAAATGAGTGCTTTGGTATTGAAGGAGTTTGTATGACAAAATTCACTACAAGAAAATATGAACGATTACTCATAAGTGTATCACTAAAATATCCATTGCCTTTTGCATACTAAATAATATATATTCCTGAAAAGACCTGAAGGATCAATTATTTTCTGGTTGTAACTCTAAGAAACTGAAATCGTTGGCATACTATACAAAAGATTTGGAATTGAATCAATTAGTTTTTGAAGGCATCCCAAAATTTATAATTATGTTTTTAGTTTAATTCATGCTGAGTCAGACTTTCTCAAAAGAATGATTTAAGTACTTTTTTTTTCTTTTAAATCTGAGTTATCTCCAGTGTTTAATAATAATGATGACATAGGCTCACAGACAGAAAATGTTACTTAAGTCTCCAGTCTCAGTAGCTTTAATATATGCATTTAGTTTATACCATACTAAATTAATATGATTTGGTTCAAATATCATGATTAAAATCAACCTAAAAGATTAAGGACAAAGAACATTTTGGTGGTATATTATTTAGGTATTATTTTCCTTACATTTAAGTCAAACCAACACTGTTCATTGTAGTAAAAAAAATGAGCTGTATTAATATTTCCAACTCACTGTCAATATTGAATTCATTTAATCCAATACTGAATATTCATAATTCATAGCCAGTTCTGCATTATAGAATAAAATCCAACTTAATGCCATTCCTGAGTGATGTCCCCACCAGGCTGAAAGAATAACACAGATTAGCTGCAGAATAGCCATGACTGAAAGCTACTTGCTTTTTGTGATGAATATTGGCCAGAGAAACCTGTACTTGGAATTTATAATGGTAGAATATGATGGACAAAATGACAGACCTAAACCGTAGGTGAGTGTCTTTCAAAAAGCTGGGATTGTAAGGAAATGTCTAATGAGGAAATAATACACTTGTTGAATTAATTAGGATTCATATGTAGGCAGGAGTTCAATATTATAACAAAGTAAATATAGAAGTGTTTAAGTTGTAAAAAATTCTTCAAAATTTTAAATAATTGCATATGAAATATGAGTTAAGTTCATTCCGAAGAGTGCAACCGGAATTTTAATTTAGGTTAGCTTTTATCATTGTGCTTAGTGAAATAAGCCAGACCACAAAAGACAAAAATCTTGTTTTATCTCATTTGTGGTAGCTAATATAGAGAAAACAAAAAAGCACTAAATGTTAGTGAATTGATGTCTTGAGATTTTATTATTGTTTATAGATTTGTCGATACTCCTGAGGAATGGTAGTGTTTTTCTTTCAAATTTTTAGTTATTGAGTTATTTCTTTAGTAGAGTATTAAGCATGCAATTAAAAAGTAAACTGAAACTCTGGCCTCAGAATCAGTCCTTAAAGCATTCGGATCTGGCTAAAAAGCCCGTGAGAGTATTTAAGGCATGGAAAGCCAAGACACTATAGCTAAAAAAAAAAAAAAAAAAAAAAAAAAAAAAAAAAAAAAAAAAAAAAAAAAAAACCACCTAATTGAAAGATCTCTGTGAGATCCCAGTGGAAAGCACGGGTCTTCAAAGAAGGAGGTACCTTTCTCTGAAGGGAGGAGAGAACTTCCACTTTGACTATGACCTTGTCTAAATAAGATCAGAGTCAGCGAACTCAAAAGGCTTCCATAGCCTTGGCAACTCTTGACAAGAGCTGACACCATAAACAGCAAGAGTGTCAATTGTCAAATCAACACCAGGAGTCACTGTGCACTTACTCCCCATGTAGGATCTCTGTCCTTAATGTGTTGTACTATGTGAATTAATGATATAACTAGTACTTAAACAGTACTTTACACTTTGTGTTTCTGCGTGGGTGCAAACTGTTGAAATCTTTACTTAGTATATACTTTTTTTTTTTTTTGACAGGCAGAGTGGACAGTGAGAGAGACAGAGAGAAAGGTCTTCCTTTTCCGTGGGTTCACCCCAATGGCAGCTGTGGCCGGCGCACTGTGCTGATCTGAAGCCAGGAGCCAGGTGCTTCTCCTGATCTCCATGTGGGTGCAGGGCCCAAGCACTTGGGGCATCCTCCACTACACTCCCAGGCCAGAGCAGAGAGCTGGACTGGAAGAGGAATAATCAGGACAGAATCCGGCTCCCCAACCGGGACTAGAACCCAGGGTGCCAGCGCCGCAGGTGGAGGATTAGCCTTATGAGCCACGGTGCCGGCCCTTAGTATATACTAAATTGATCTTCTGTATGTAAAGATAATTGAAAATGAGTCTTGATGTGAATGGAATGGGAGAGGGCACGGGAGATGGGAGGGTTGTGGGTAGGAGGGAAGTTATGTAATCTAACAGCTGTACTTTGAAAATTTTTATTTATTAAGTAAAATTTTTTAAAAAGTGTGCTATTGCGAATATTAAAAGAAATGAATAACACAAGGAAGGAGGAGGGAGGGAGGGTAGGAAGTCTCGTTATATGCTTCAAATTATATATATGAAACCTGTGCTCTTTATATAAGTAAAAAAGTTTCAAAAGTAAAGTAGTTTTTCTCATACTATAAAATGTAGAGAAGGGTGCTGGTGCTGTGGCATAGTGGTCTAAGCCACTGCCTGCAGTGCTGGCATTACATATGGGTGCTGGTTCTTGTCCCAGCTGCTCTTCTTTCAATCCAGCTCTCTGCTATGGCCTGAAAAAGCAGTGGAAGACGTCCCAAGTGCTTGGTCTGATGCACCTGTGTGGGAAACCCAGAGGAGGCTCCTGGTTCCTGGATTTGGATCCATTCAGCTCCAGCTGTTGTGGTCATTTGGAGAGTGAACCAGTGGATGGAAGACTTTCTCTCTGTTTCTCCTTCTCCCTTCCTGTAACTCTGTCTCTTGAATAGATTGTGTGTTCGTGTGTGTGTGTGTGTGTGTGTGTGTATAAAATGGAATTAGCCAGAATATAGGATTCTACACTGTACCAGAAATACATGACAGCTCAAAATGTTCCTAGGTGGTCTGATCTGACAAGATATTTGCAATGAGTTTGTCCTACAGTGATTGATTGTCGTTGATATTTTAGGAAAATCAGAATTGTTTAAAGTAGAATTTCATACAATCATATTTCTTTTTAAAAAAGACAGTCAATAATATGAAAATTGTACATATTTGGGGGCACAATGTGATGTTTTAATACATGTATACATTGCATGATGTCCAATCAGGGTAAATATATCTATTTCCCTTTATCTGGCTTTGAGTAAGTTTTAGAAAATTCTATTGAACATTTTATAACCATAGGGAGAAAAATAATTATTGTAGTTTTATTTTGTTTCATTTGTATGGTCACAATTGTGCTTATCAGGCCCAGAGCAGAAGAAGCAAATTTTATTTGTATCTGATACATTCCTGCTTCATTTTATCTAGTAATGAAGCAGTATAAAGTGAAGGGATTTTTCTTTTTTTTGGAGAAAATTGAATACAGTTTCAATAGGTCTCAGTAGTATTCAACTAGAACCGTGCCTGGGATTTTCTGTTAATAAGTTGACAGTAATAGAGAGCCAGTTTAGCCAGCTGCTCAGACGAGGTCTCATCTGGTATTTGAACCTTATTAAAGTAGTCTAGGGTTAGTACTGGCCTTCAGCTTTATAAAATTCAGAAAATTAATTTCACCTATGCATCTAAGGGCATAGGATTGAAGCTTAAATTAACTGATTTGTAAATCATAAAGCAGGTGTATTAATAATAACATATATATATATATACACATAGATATATGTGTATATACACATATACAGATGAGAGATACACATGCAGAGAGAGAGAGAGAGTTATTTATACTTTTTTCCAGTGGATAGGTGCACTCAGGAATTTAAATTACAAGGCCTGTGAGCATACTTTTTCCAAAATAAAGAAGTGGTTAATAATGGGAGCCTCATGAGTAGTCTTTTTCTAAACTGAGAATAAAATTTGTGTCTAGAAAACGGACATCTTTCTGCACTTCTGAGCATATTTTAATTATTTCATCATCACCCCATGTCAGGTTGATAAAATGCAATAATTTTAATTCATTTTAAAAATAAATTTTGTTTGGTGGTAAGCTTTGGCGAATACTCACAGTCCTTGAGGAACTATAGGGCTACTGCGGTCTTAGACACCCCATTGAGGGCCTTGTTCTCTGGGTATCCAGTGTCATTCGTTTGGGGCTCTCATTTTTATTGAATTCAGCTTTATCAGGCAACATTTAGTAACAAATTTTTTCAAGTGTGTACTGTTTGGAATAATATTTGTTCTGTACATTAATAACTCCCAGGCATCTTTATTTACCAAGTTTTCATTGGTTTCATTCAGAAGTTCACCTACATTTTGCAAGTTTCATTTCATAGCATTCTGATTTCCAAAAAGGGATTTTCATTCTTGTAACCACATGGTGCTCTGTGTCAAGTAAACAGGTTCAAAGGAGTTCTGTCATCTCTAAAGCAGATAGAGTGGCTTGCATTGTGCCCCATGGGTTAAGCTACCACCAGGGAAGTTGGCATTTCATATGAGCACGATTTGAGACTAGCATGTTCCACTTCCCATCCAGCTCCATGCTAATGTACCTAGGAAGGAAACAGATGACAGCACAGTTGCTCGGAGCCCTGCCATCTACGTGGGATACCCAAACCGAGAACCCGGCTTTTAGATTCTTCCCAGCCTAGTCCCAACCGCAGACGTTGTGGCCACTGGGGAGTGAACCAGTGGATGGAAAATCTCTCTCTCTCTGTCTCTGTCTCTCTCTCTGTAACTCTACCTTTCAAATAAATAAACTAAATCTTTTTTTAAAAGCAGACTTATAAGAATAATGAACAACTGAAAAAACAAGATTTTATTTCAATTAGTAAAAATAATCATATTTATTCTAAGCAACAAAAATATTTATCTATAAACCAAAAACTTGACATTAAATATCTTATAAAGTATGAAGTTTATGAAGACATAAACGTCCTTGATCTCATATCAAACTCTTTGAATATCAGCATACTTGAGATAATGCATTAAATCTTTCTGTGTGTATCATTACAAATTTTGTATCCATATAAAACTTATCTATGACTCTAGCTAAGTGCATACGAAGTTCATTCTATGCAAGTTATTATAGCTGTCAAGAAAGATTAAGTTCCTGTTTGGAACTGTTACAATTATATTTTGAAATCTGGAGGTTTCATTTTGGTAACTTCTGGTCAGATTAAAAAAAAAAAAAACTCAAATAAGAAGCTTGTACTCTAATGAGTGTATTTAGTGTTATAACTTAATAGAAGGGGTAGATGTATAGTGACCATTAAGCTACAACTGTGACACCTGTTTCCCTTACCAGATTGCGTGGATTCCAGTTTCCTGCTAGTATGCACCTAAGGGACAGCAGGTAATGGCTCGACTTAGGTTTCTGCCAACCATGTAGGAGACTCAGATTTACTTCTGACCACAACAGACAGAACACCTCTCTGTGATATCTGCCCCTGCCTCTGTCTCTGTCTCCCTTTCTCTGCCCTCCAAATATATGAAAACAAAAAATAGAAACAGTCAAAGCAAATGTTTTTAACTATATACTTAATTGGATGTGATAGGTTGCACAACAGATAAATGCACTTTCTTGCCACTAAGCCGAAGCAATAGTAGGAAATACAGTGAACATGTATATTGAAATTTCAGAGACATTCTTTTCCTCCAGAGCTAAAACAGTAGACAATAATATACCACTTCTGTACTGCTTGGTGGAGTGTGAAAATTAATGCATGGTGCTTTCTCCAATTGGAAATGTAAGCCAGAAATTGAGCCATACACATAAGTAATCATTCTTAGTTTAAACTTGCACTCACCTGCACAATTGAGTAGTCATTAGTAAGACCACTAATCCCTTAAATGAAAAGGTTATCTGAATCCAATTCCTCTCAGTAAATAGGTTTCCATTGCCAAACCAATTCCAGGTAGCTTTACAAAAGGTTTAATGTTGCATGAACTTGCTAGTTAAAGATACATTAAAATAAAACTTTATTTTTCCTTCAATAGAAATAGTTTATTTAACTCGTGTTTAATTTTAAATGTTAGCAAACCTTGCAGAAAAGTGTATCACCTGCAAGTTCTCTAGAACTATCTATGCTGCTCTGGGTATCGGCAGGAGGAGACCAACAGTACAGGCCAGCAAGCTGTTGAGGAACATTATTCTTAATATGCACATTTTGTTAATCAATTCATTCAAAATTGTCTCCATTTAGTAGACATCTACAGGGGTTGCATGAATTTTTCACTATCCACATTGTGGTGATATTTTCATGTTGCATACTTATGTCAAAATTGATCAGTGTATACATTTCAAACCTATATACTTCATTACAGGTTTCAGTGAAGATATGAAAAAGAGGACCTGTGTTTGGTGCAGTGGTGAAGATGTTGCTTGTGATGCTGGTATCTCATCAAGTGCCTGCGATTGAGTTCTGGCTCCTCTTTCAATACCAGCTCTTAGTACTGCACACCCTGGAAAGCAGCAGCTGATGGCTCGAGAGATTGGGTCCCTGACACCATGTAGGAGGCCCAGACTGAGCTCCAGGATCCTGGCTTTGACCTGGCCCAGACTTCATAGCTTTGGGCATTTGTGGAACAAGCCAGTAGATGGATGGTTTCTGTTTGTCCATCTTTCTGTCTTTTTCTTTCTTTTTACATTTCAAAATAGAATGAAAATGAATAAAGCCACTTTGAAAGTTGTCAAAACAAGCACAGTAACACTTGTTTGTAATCAGTTTTTAAACAGAAAAATCCAATTTTCTCAAAAACCTCTTAGAAATAATTATATATATAAAATTTCACAGTTTTATAAATAAAATAATTATATATAAATATATATAAACTTTTAAAGATCTGATCAAGGCTGCCCATGCACTTTTTTTCTTGTCTCTTTGTTTATGCATTCAGGCACAGCTGTAATTGTCGCAGGGTCTTCTGGGTCCTATATGGAAGCATATATATATTATACCACCATGGTGTTGGAGGACAGAACAGTCTTACTATAGCAATTGTTTCAATAATATATGACAAATATTTTTGTTAATATAGGGTGAAACTCCAACTGTGGTTAAATAGTCTTATAATGGCCACCTTTTTGTAGCACCTGATGTGTAACTAAAATGATCATCAATTTACATGAATAACTTACAAATTATATAACTCTATAAAATATTTATCTGTTTTCATTTTTTATAGATGTGGAAATGAAGATTTTAAAAGTTATGTAACATGCCAAGTTATATGAATAGCAAATGACCAAGCCAAGATTTACCCCATATTGTTGCCTTCAAATTCTCTTCTCTTCTAAATATTAAGAGTTTTTAACTTTACAAAGACATGAAGATATATATACATAGAATACCTGGGTTTAAAGAAATATTAGAAACATTTCTTGGGGTGAGTGTTTGGCTCAGTAGTTAACCCACTGGTTAGAATGATGCCCACTTCCCACATCAGAGTACCTAAGTTAGATTTATGGATCTGGCTCCAGTTCCCAGATTCCAGCTTCCAGCTAACTGGACTCTGGGAAGTAACCGTGTTGGCTCAAGTGCTTAGCTGCTGCCACCTGGATTGGGCTTCCAGTTTCCAGTCTCTGCTTCCAGCAAGTTTGGAGAAATTAACGCAAAGATGAGATTGATCTCATCCCCAATCTCTCCTTTCTCTTTCTTCCTCTTAAATCAATCAATCAAGTAGTAAGTCTCAGTTGTCTGTTCCAAGGTAATACTTCTAATGATAAAGCTATCATGGATTCTCTCACTTCTCAACATGCAGATCATCCCTGAGAAAACCTGTGTGCTGAGACTTTGAAGGCAAACAGAAGTAATCAAAGTGTGTGAATTTAAAGCTACTTGACTACACTCTGCTGTTGTGTGATGGTCTTCACTTGAATGTGTTTCTCCAAATAATAATATTAATTTTTATAGCATTTGTTGAACTCTTTACTTAGTATAGAGTTAATCATATGTGTACAAAGTTAATTGAAAACTGATCTTAGTAAAAATAAGAATGGGAATAGTGCAGGGAGGAGGACAAAGGGTGGAAGTATGGGTGGGAAGGATCATTTATGTTTCCAAAGTTGTATTTATGAAATGTATGAAGGTTTTATACATTAAATAAAATGTTTTGGGAAAAATAAATACAAAGACAGACAAAAAAAAAAAAACTAGTTTAACAGGTTCCATTTCCTTTCTGTTCTCAATTTTCCCCTTAGTTTTGAGATCATGATTGCCTCCTCCACTGCTACCGCAAAATTAAGATAGATTGGAGACAGCTTTTTTAAAAACTGAGTTTATGTATGTCCTGGTTAAAAATATAATCTTATTTAATGCAAAAATGAACATCACATAATCACACTCTGATGCCTCAACTAATGAAACCCTTACTGATATTTTCGGTCTATTTTTTCTCTAACACGTTAAATAAAGTGGTATATGAGGAATACCCTCACACACAAGCGTGCGTGCAGACACACACACACAATCACTCTTGTACACACAGATCATTCTCTTATAAATGTGTCAATATTATTTCTACTTAGTGTTTTAAATCGTCATTTCATACCACATCTTTAGTGTTTATAAACCACAGGGATAAATATATTCCTGAATTAGAAAAAAAAAATTGAACCATTTAGAATAGGCTCATATGCATTTTACTTAAAGATAAGCATCATTCCTTTCTCCGCTTGGATCAACTCAATACAGAAATGCAGCCTGTAAACAAAGATGTGGAGCAACATAAATACCTCGGGGAGTTTTCACAGAACGCATGCTGGTGAAGCATCTCAAAATATTGATCTCAAACAGCAAATGGAACAACACATTGATCGAGGGAGGAGGAAAGGCCAATGCAAGCAAGAGAACAGGGGGAGGTATCCATCCTTCCGAAGAAGTAGGGCACATCTAGCAGAGAGAATCGAAGGTAGATGGAAAGATGAAAGTACAGAAACATTTTAAGGTGAAACTGAGAGATTTTTGATGAAATAATTTTACTTGAAATGTATAAGATAATCCCTACAGCAAATGATAAAGTCTTGAGAAAGGCCTGGAATTGGGAAAACACTAAATGAATAGAATTCCATTCATTCTTCATCCTAAATGGAAAGGGACTTGAGAAAGTCACCCAGTCTCACTAGTCTCAGTGTTATGCTTACATTAGAAAGCTGGTGAGTCACAGGTTCTAGTTATAGGTCTGGCCCTATCCCAAACCCCAGGATTCTTTTAGATAGATCAAGCCCACTAAGATTGCATCCACCTCTACCTTGTCAGTTTCCTTTGATAAGTTTTAATCAAACATTAACAAGTACTGTCTCAGACCACATTGATAAGAATAAAACAATAATAAACTGATGTAACAAAATTAAAGAAAGTACATTGTGGTTCAAATCTTGGAAATATTGTCCTGGTAAATGGCACTGACATCTATTCTCTTACTGAATGCACACCCTGGGTATCATTCTAGCCACTTTCCTTTAACCTTATCTTTTTCTTCTCATTACCAGTAAACACTCATATGCATTATGTCACCAAGTCCTGATAATTTTACACATTTTCCCCTTGTATTTGCCCTGGCTTCAGCCACCAAATCCAATGCCCACTTCATTCATTTGTAATCTCTTGCCTGGGCTATTTGAATAATCCTGTTCCACTTGTCTCAACCTCCAAGTTTACTATTTACTCTCTACCCAGCTCACACACACACATACACACACACACATATACAGAGAGATAGAAAGAGAGAGAGAGAATTTTAAATTTAAAGTTAACTTCATTAACACTGGATTAGAACCTTCAACTATTCTCTAATTTTTAGAGTTCTACTATCCAATATGGTATGATAAGTTGCATCTGCTATTGAGCATTCTAAATGTGACTAGTTTGAGTTAAGATAATTTGTAGATGTAAAAAAAAAAACACACCACTTTTCAAAGATTCTGGAGGAATAAAATACATATCACATTAACATTTTTATTTGATTATTAGTTGATTTGCTAATATTTTAGAAATACTGATTTAAATACATGGTTACTAAAATTAATTATTAAACATGTATTTCTTTGAAACTAGAGTGAGAGAAAGAGGGTGAAACAGAGAGAGAAAGAGAACAAGCATTAATTTTACCACTTTCTTTTTATTTCTTTTAAATATGTCTACTAGAAATATGAAAATTACACATATGGCTTGCATAATGTTTCTATTGGACAATGCTTATCTATAATTATAAAAGTATAATTTAGGGAAGCAAATGGAAATTAGAAATAAATTACACTTTGTTCAAAAAGCAGGAAAATGCCGTTAATTTAAATTTTTCCATTCTCTTGCTCAACCTGCCATGGTGTTTTATAGTTGCTGCTTAGTGGTACACTACAGTGCCATGCGCTGATAGGTAAGGACAACTGCAGACCTTAGCATGACTCCCCACGACTGGAGTGGTGCACAGTCCACTCTTCCTGACTACAGTGTTCGCATATTCATGAAGCCAATAAAGACATCTCAAGAATGTTATTCATTTGGCCCATTAATGTCAAGAAATAATTTCATTGCTTAAATAAATCAATTGTAAAATGTTAGGATACACCATATCTGAAATTGGTAGTAAATAAAATATTAGAGTACATCTTTACTAAGACATAAATATAATTTTGTGGCTTTTTTCTTTAAGATGGCTTTGTACATGTGTGTGTGTATGTGCTTGTGTGTGTGAGCTCATATAACATAAAATATATATTTTCTGTGAGTTGTTCCAAAAAGATTGAAACACACTGAAGTCTACCAAAGATCTCATTTATAATACTGTATCCCCTGTCCTTCTATCCCAAAATCCCTAAATTTAATCCATAATTTAGTTTCTTAAATAAAATTGCTTTGTAAGCAAGTCTACATATTTAATCGCTGCTGATTTTTTTCTCATCTGTTCTAGCAAACTTGTTATACCTCCCATAATCCGTTTGAGTTACCCTTTTGGTAAATGTTCAATAAGTGAAGGTAAGTGATAGCAAGATGATTCCAAAAATTCACACTGTGTTAGGATATTAATGGCATCTTTGACATAAATCTGTCACATAGAAATGTATTAGCAAGCAGAAGCTAAATATTCAGACAGCCTGTTCTGTGGGTTTATAGAAATGTGGATTTGGATGTTTTCAAAACACTTTTCATGAAAGATTATCTAAAGCAAACGCACCTCTACTACCAGGGGCAGGTTTTGGAAACCATGACTCCTTGGAATAAATTTCTTATAGCAATAGAGTATAGTTATTTTTGCCTGCATATAACAGACACATGCCAGGACATTGAGATTCTTATTTTCATTAGCGAAGTGGATGGTAAAGGATGCCCCAATAATATTTTAGCCAGTCAATATATATTTAATATTAATACATTCTCCAAAGGCAGCCAGTTTCTAATACCCATTAGCTAGTAAGTCACTAATTTTGCCAATGAAAACCCAGTTAGCAAACCCAAGGTAGAAAAATCATTGGTGTAAATTACGATAAGAATAACTGACTTTATAACAGGTGTCTGTGGAGAGTGGTCTTTCTGACTGCAGTTGACCTGAACTGTGAATTCTTAGCTATAGTAACCATCTTAACCAGGAAATTAAACTCTCATGGACATATATTCTTCATGCTGAAATGATTATAGAACTAACTGTATCCGTCCTAGAACAAAAAAGAATGGTTAGAGTCAATGTGGCTTGACTGGAAATAGATCATGATATGATTCTAAAAATCAATTCAAGTCAGAGGCACACTAATACCAATAGAAATGATATCTCAGACATAAGAAAATTCTCTAAATTTCTGAAGAGTACTGTTAACCTCCAACTCCAAATGATTCAAAGATTACCAAAAAACATTTTTCCTTCTGCAATGTCTTAAGATTCTTGAAAGCTGTGATCTACATTCAGGAAAATGAAAGTGTTTCTCTTCCGTAATTGCAAAGAATTACGTTTGCTCCATAATTGACACTTATTGTAAATGGAATAGAAAGTTAGAATAGATATATCCCTTCTCCCTTTTGCTTTTGAATAAAATTTCAAAAGTGCACATCTCATAATATCAAGGTGAGTGTGACAGGAGTATCTCGTCACTAAGGGAAAGATTACAAATTTTCTAGAGCCTCTTCCATGCCTCATTGATTCCAAGAAAATATCCTAGATATAAGAGATGATAAGAGAAAGTGAGTTTTTTGAAGAACTTTGTTTGGAGAAGGATTTTATTGTAATTAGAGCTGCACCCCTCCCTTTTACAGGAAAGAAGAGGATACTATCCCATCATACTAGGTGTACTGGAAATTATTGAAGGAGACTGAAATTCTCAAAGAGCTTAAAAAGTGCTCTTTTTTTTTTTTAATAAAGTAACTTTGTCAGGGGGCTGCATCAAAGTTAGGGATTGACTCATAATTATGAAAATCAAAATGCACAGAGAAGGAGGGACTTCTGAGAACCAAAGAAAGGGATAACCAACTTCTTCCAAGGGGAACCCAGAGAGTGAGGATTATAACAGGTCTAGTCTTCCATAGTTGATCAGGAATCCTACCTGTAGACCATAGTTCTGACCACAGGAGAGAGATCTATTTGGGATCAATCATCATATGCGTGTCTAACATGTTTATGATGGTGATGGAAGAGGGAGAACTAGGAGAACTCCACAGAGGAGTCTGAAGTCTATCCTCAGTGTTCACAGCCCGTGGAAGGGAGCCCCCAGGGCTACCACAAATAGACTTCCTTCTCCCTAGGGAAAGGAATGAGTGGAGGGAAAAGTGCAGAAACTTTGAAGGGCATGGGGATAGCTAGTGATCAGCATGTGTCTCACCAGCCAGAACCTTGCAGAGAGGCTGTTTTCAATCTCTTCATATTCTGGGAGTATAAGAGCAGTCAGCCATATAAGAGCCATCCTCTCACCTAACTTCTTTGCCATCGTGCAGTTTTGAGCCTGTCAAGGACAAACTATCAAATCATGAGTCGGAAGATGTTAGGGAGAAGAGAGGAGAGAGGATCTCCTGTCTCTCACACTGAAGTCGAACATATATACAATGGAAGAGGAGACAACATTCATCGCTTCTTCATCTGAAATCTTCTGGAATAGCCAGGTACTATTTTCAATGTTTATTATGATTTTATGATTTTATTACATTTTATGATTACACATGTAACCATGTTCATCATGTAAAATTTATAGTATGTGAGTAGAAGAAGAGGAGAAGACAACTGGCTGACATCAGTATCGCCACCACCTAGCATACATATGCACACAGATACACAGATATTACATATGTATATATGTGTGTAATAGATACATAAATATATAAAATACATACATATATAAAAAATATACATGAAGAAATTATAGTGTATTATTTCTACATAAAGCTTCATCTTTTGCTTTCATTTATGAAGACTTCATGATAATATGCAATACTATAACTTCAAATAAAATAAATATTGACTGGCCAGCACCGTGGCTCACTTGGCTAATCATCTGCCTGCGGTGCCGGCACCCCGGGTTCTAGTCCCGGTTAGGGCGCCGGATTCTGTCCCGATTGCTCCTCTTCCGGTCCAGCTCTATGCTGTGGCCCGGGAGGGCAGTGGAGGATGGCCCAAGTGCTTGGGTCCCTGCACCGGCATTGGAAACCAGGAGGAAGTACCCAGCTCCTGGCTTCAGATCGGCATAGCGCTAGCAGTGGCAGCCATTAGGGGAGTTAACCAACGGAAGGAAGACCTTTCTCTGTGTCTCTCTCTCACTGTCTATAATGCTTTCTCTCTCTCTCTCTCTCACTGTCTAACTCTGCCTGGCAAATAAATAAATAAATAAAGTATTGACTGATCTCATCCATTTAACAAATGCAATTTTTTGGACAGTTTATTTAATTTTTTTTCTATTCCTGAGTTTCTTCATATATCAAATGACAATAAAACTGATTACATTCTTAATTTTTACAAAGATTAAAATGATATAATATTGGTGAAATACATATCATAGTGCTCAAAACAAAATTTGTGGCCAAAATTGAAGCTATTATTATTTACAAATGACAAGAATTCTGTCTGAATTACTAAATGTAGTTTGAAATTATTGATCTTTAAATGATTAAAATATAATGCAAAACATGCAATGGTGTATTTTTATTACATTTTAATATTTCTGTATTTTAATTGTTTTCCTAGTAAAAATTGTTCTGTTTTCATTCTTATATATACATCATGATGGTTTTCAGTAAACATTTTGTTTGAATAACTTCAAGAAATAGAATCTTGTCTTTAAGAAAAATAACATTTCAAATAAAACTGAAGCTGTAATTGTTGTTTTCACCTCATTTTCCTCCAGTACTTTGTATAGGCCGTGGAGGTTAAAAGCACTTTTCATAATTGATATTCTGCTGATTTATAAAATATTTTACCATATTATTGCGTGCAAATTTCTGGCATGAACAAGAAAAGTGTCTATGGATTCTGCGCAAAACACAGTAAACCTCAATGTTTTCTTAAAAGTTATGCATCTTGTCTTATATCTACAAATTACAGTTTATTCATGGGTGGTAATGAATAAACTTAGTATTTTTTTCTCTTGAATTACCATGCAAAGAATGTGATAATTTAGTATATCTACTAAGAAAATATAATTATTTATAAGTGTTTTCATTTGTGTAGATTGCAAATCCCTAGGAACATTATGAATTGCACTGGCATTCTATGCAAAGACTGAAATTTCTATCTCCTAATTGTGCAATAAATAAACTTACAAATGCCTTTGTGAACACTCTTTAAATTTTAAATATAGCTTTGAACCAGGCATTGTTTTAATAAAGTAACATAAATGTATTAAAATTAGCCCTAATTTCTGTGGTTTAAGTCAAGAATTATTGAACAATAGAATAGATAAACTTTTATTCTATTAAATGATAATAAAATAATAAAACAATTTTATTAATTTCCTGGCGTTGTTTTCTCTTTGTTCCAATAAATATGAGAATATGCTCCTGATTTTTCAGATCAAGTGAACTTTCTGAGCAAGATGTAGCAGACATCCTGTAAGTGTCTTTGGAATTCACCACAGCATCCCTATTGAGGCATGTGCTCCCTAGACTCCATATAAGAGGCAAATACAGTTAGGTCATAGAACCAGGACCTCCCGCCAAAGCGGGACTTCTCTGATGGGAGTATTTGATTTCATCAGTATTTCATAAGCTATGTTTCATTCTACTCGTATTTTCTTTTCTTTTCTTTCTTTTTTTTTTTTTTTTTTTGTCCAATTCTCCTTCCACAACAGCATGTCTACATCATGGTGACCTGGTGGAAAATGGTCATTGAATACTGTCAGAAACATTTTTTAAGATATTTTTCAGCATATTTTTGGTATTGATCTGTAAACATTGAAGACTAATATTGCATTTATTTTACCTCTATTTCTTTCTCAGTGGGCTGAAAATGCGTGATAGGCTCCAAATAACTGAGGGATAATTGCATTGAAATAGAGCCTAAGCTATTTGGTCATTGCTTCTATGTGACAATTACAAATCACATTGTGAGCTACTATGCTATCCATATGATTACATATGTACATGCATGTATATGTGTACATGGAGCATGGCCTTTCTGTATAGATGGATGTCCTTAATAGAATTTTAATTTCTGCTTCACCAGTATTAAATAAATCAACTAGGCAAAACACATGGAGGCCTTCACTTTGTCCTGTCTGAGCCACAGGCTTGTGTGCCAGCATACCATAGTAATGCTACCTGCAGTGTCACCACTCAGTTTTGACCTTTCTCTCTAAGTCAGAAGGACCGTAACCACCTGCTACTCTGGATGATTCCACTTTCCTGACTACAGATATTAGTGTTATCACAGTCTTCTGATGAGTTCAGAAAGACCAGCAGGACATCCGAGAAGCTAGCTCTTAAGGCATGCATAAAAGAAAATTGTGCAACCAGCCCTTACCCTCTCTCTTTATTGAATTTGGATGTATAAACTTGTCCCTCCTCAATAAACCTTTTTGGAAAAATCTTGCGGCAACTTCTACCTGAATTATGCAGCCAGTCTGTCCTGAAATTCCATACGTAAATTGTCCTAACAAATTCACTATTTTATGTGGAGCTGCTTTCTTCCTTCTTCTGTCTCAGGATTCCTTGTTCATTCTTTAGTCTCAGGATTTATTCCCGGCTCAGGGGCCATCAAGTTCTCCAGCCAAATTCAGACATGAAATGCTAAAATCTTTGCTAGGCTTCTGTAAGAAAATATTATAATTTCATGCTACTGATAACTGATTATTTGAAGATAATAATTTAAAATTTTATAACAGCAGGAAAATTCATATGTGTTCATCAATATCATTTAAAATATGATTTTAGGGACAGGCATTTAGTACAGCAGTGAAGTCACCACTTTGAATACCTGCATTCTATTCTGGAGCCCCCAGGTTCCAGTCCTGACATTACTTTCACCCTAGCTTACTGATAATGAAAACCCTGGATGACAGCAGGTGTTGGCTTTAGTACTTGTACAGCATGGCGGACTCCAAATGAGTTCCATGCTACTGGTTTTGGACTGGCCCAGCCCCAGCTGTTGTGGGCATCTGGGGAGTAAACCAGTAGATAAAAGATCTCTGTCTCCTCTCCTTTCAAATACATAGTCAAATAAATAAAATAATGTCATTAACCATCAAATGTCTATATTTTAACACTTGAAAAGGTTTAAGTTGATCTCTCCAACTGTCTAACTGAATCTTTTTATTGTACATATGTGTCTTACCTTGTTTGTGGACTATTACTTTTTTTTTCTGTTGTCAAGAATTTTAGTCCAATTTTCACAACTATCTCATAAAATTTAATATATGGTCAAGAGAAGTAAAGAAAACAACATGGTTGACCAGTTAGATTATTGATTGATATTTTTTAGCATTATGTATATCTGGGGATATTTCCAATTAAATTCAACATATACTATTTTTGTTAATCCAATTACTTTCAGGCTATATGTAGCCAAAGTCTTTGTTCAAAATGAGCTGAACTGAGATGGTTATTAAGTAAATCTTTTCAGATTTAGTTAACTTCACTAAGCCTGCTGAAATTTGTAATAGCCTTTATCACCCTATTTTACATATTTTGTTGAAAGCATCTAAGATTTTATGGCTGTGTTGTATTACCTTCTTTTTCTTTTATTTATTTATTTGAAAGAGTTTACAGAGAGGAAGAGAGAGAGAGAGAGAGAATCTTCCAGCTGCTGGTTCACTCCATAGAGGGCCACAAAGGTCCAAGGCTGGGCTAGGCTTAAGGCAGGAGCCAGGAGCCAGGAGCCAGGAGCTTCATTCAGGTCTCCCAAGTGGGTGGCAGGGGCCCAGACACTGGGGCCATTCCCTTCTGTTTTTCATAGGCCATTAGCAGGAAGCTTCGTTGGAAGTGGAGCAGCCAGGACATGAACAAGCACTAGTTTTGTCTTCAATGAATAAGCAGGGTAGAAAAGCTAATGCTACCCCTGGCACTGTGCTGTACATTCCTCTTCTCTGTGGCCTTCATCTTACCCCATCTCCATGAACAGTTCTCTGAAGACCTTACCTCACCAGTATCACTATCACTGCTGAAGTGAATTGTTGTGACACATGGAATGGTGCCCTTTATTCTTGATTGATGTGGAAATACAGATAAAATGTGAAAAAAAGTCGGATATAAGAGGGTAATTCAAATAATAATTGGAAAACAGAATTAAAGAGATAAGTTTATTTTGGCAGAAAAAAATTTGCAAGCCATGCATAGTTTTTGTCAAAATTCACATTTTTTTTTTTGTTGAAGAATACTCACCTCAGCTTCTGTTCCCAATGACATATGTGAAGACAGGACTGTTTTCCATCATTTTTATATACTTATTAGAAGTAAATAATGAGGACCATTATTGAAAGAAGCAAGACCATTTTATCAAATGTATTCCTCTTAAGGTCCCTTGTACTATCATCATTTCTGAAATGCTTTGAATTTTAATTTTTTATCATAGTTATCTGATTTTTTTCATTCCAGAGTAGGGTAGGATGCTAAATTATCTATCACTGGATTTTGTAGCTCTTCTACATGCCTCCTATATTGAAATCATATATAGACCTAAGAAAATACCCTTTTCTTGATTAAAATATATTGGGTCGGAGTGGTTACAATGCATGTTACTGTTAAGTAGTATTTTTTTTGTTTACCTCCTTTCAAAGTGACTTTCTGATGAAGTATTATGTAAGAACTATTGTCCAAACAACAGAAATGGCTAGATATAAAAGCTTTCTAGGTATCTACATTTGACCCTACATGTTAGTAAAAAGTTCTCATATCACTTGTCCTCAGCTTTAGAAAGGCAATGGTAGTGATTTGATGTTTACACAAATGAATATACTGATGTTCTGGTAAATACTTTCGAGTGGTAATGATTGTGGGCTTTGAGGCCGGTGTTGTGGTGTTGTTGGTAAAGCCTCCACCTGCGATGCTATTATCCCATATAGTCTGTCTCACGGCTGCTCCATTTTTATCCAATTCCCTGCTAATGGACTGGGAAAAGCAGCAGAAGATGACCCAAGTGCCTGGGTGCCTGCTAACCACATAGGGTACCTGGAAGAAGCCACTGCCTTCTGCCTATGGCCTGATCCAGCTCAGGCCATTCTGGTTATCTGGATACTGAATCAGCAGATGGAAAATTTTCTCTCTCCTTCTCTCTGTAATTCTGACTTCCAAATAAATTAATATAAATCTTTAAAAATAAAAAAGAAAAATAAGTGATGGCTTTAGGTATTATACATTTAATAACTCACACCAATCTTATTTTTTTTCAAATCTTTGTCATTCATTCAAGCTCATACTTTTACATATCAGATATAATTGCATTTATACTCAAACACGATGACAATGTTTCCTCCTGCCAAGTAAAATTATTTGTAAAAGAACAAAACAACAACAAGAAAAAATTTCTGCAGATATCTGGAAGATGGAATGTAGTTGAAAAGTGATATCTCTCACATCATTAAGATGGAATTACAACCTAATAGTGGAAAAGCAGCAAGAATCACCTATGAAACTGCAAAGGAAAGGGGAGAATCAGGCTCCAGATCATGGATCTGGATGCCTTTATTTCTAAGTCAGGCTAGCAGAGGTAAGCTGAGAATAACAGAGCGTCACATTGCTACCTAGTAGCACTGTGCTCATAAGGCAGGTGTCTCAGACGAAAGATGGCCAGTGTCCCTATTCCAGCACAGTGGCTCAGAGATTTTGCTCAAAGGGAGAAGGAAAGCATGAACTTAGAGCTCTAATACACTTCCCAAAGGGAATGAATTTATTTGGAACAAACTGTGAGGAAGTTCAATAAAGAGTCCACTCAAAATCAATGAGGATTTTGATGATTAGCAATTAATATGAGGCTGGTAACTCAATGAGAGCAGCCATCTAAATTGGTTGATGAGTTTACCAGAGAGAACCAGTGAAATTGCTAAAGAAGAGCCCTTCTGCTGTCAGAGTAAACCTCAAAGATTGGCCTCAAAAATAACCCCAGCAAAGGAGCACCTACTTCGTTAGATCAAACTGGACAGCGATACGTGACCCAGGGCATTGTCAAAACAATAAAGTAAATTCTGTCAGCTAGCAAAGTCTAAGACTGGGGATCGATAGAATAAAGGCAGGTAGCTTGAGAGAAAGATCAGGGAAAAGGACTCTTCAAGAAAGTCCTACAAAAACTACTGTGTTCCCCCTTGAGTGTGCATTCCTTCAAAGATTTACTTGAGGGAATAATATAAGAGAATTTCCATCAACTATGGAGTTCACTAAAGTAATCACCACATTACTAAGAATAACAAGTCTAAGTATGAAGGCAGAATTGGTGTTCAAAGCAGTTATAAATACTATATAAAACACAGCTTTTAGTCAAACTTATAAAGCATGCAAAGTAACTCTATACAAACTGAGAGGAACATTACTCCATGGATTATGTATCCATATTGTTAAAATTTCAGTTACTCCCAAATAGATTCATTGACCTTAATCAACACCAATCAAATTCTCACAAGTCTTTCAGTTTGTCTTTGAACCAATCAAATCAATTTGAAAATATATTTGCAAAAATGGTTGTAAAATAAAGAAAAGATTCAGAAATCTCTCATTACTTAATGTCAGGGTCTCCCCTAAGCAACAACAAAGATAACGTGATATTGACCAAAGTAAGGACACAAATATCAACAGAACATATATAATACTCCATAAATGTGCCTTTGTATATACTCTCAATTGATTTACAAGGAACTTGCGACATGACATCAATGGAGAAAGTAAACATTTTTCAACAAAATCTGCAGGAACATTTTGATGTCCAAAAAAAGGAAACTATGACAAATTACTTACATCATATAAAATATAGCTCAAAATGGACTACAAATCTAAGTATGGACATACATTTTAATTGTTTTACATGAAAAAGGAAACATATTAATAACATTGGCTTAGGTAAAGATTTATTAAATATTTAAAAAATTATTATTGCAATACAATAATAAAACCAAACGATAAGTCAGTACAAAAATGAAAAACCAGCTCTTTGAAAAAACACAATAAAAAAATATAAAGGTAAGTCACAGTGTGGGAGAAAATATTTGCAAGACACATAGATGAGGAAAGACATAAAGAACACATCAATAATTTTTATGGGTAGGCATTTGGCCCAGCAATTAAAACACAGCTTGGGACCCACAAAACCTGTATCACAGGACCTGGATTCTCCTTCTGGCTTCACTTCTGATATTAGCTTCCTATCCATGAGCGTCCTGGGAAGCATCAGGTTAAGCCTTGACTTCTTGGGTCCCTTCTACTCATGTAGGAGATAGAGACTACACATCCTGACAGCCTGGCCCAGCTCTAGCCTGGCAATTGGGGTGTAAAATCCACAAATTTAAGATCTCTCTCTTCTCTGGGTCTCTGTGTGTGTGTGTGTGTGTGTGTGTGTGTGTCTGTCTGTCTCTGACTTTCTCTGTATATTTATTTCAAATAAATGAAAACAAAGTGTGGAAAATTGAATTGTAAATAAGTTTGTTATTTTAGAAGGAGGGAGGAGGGGCCGGCGCCTTGGCTCACTAGGTTAATCCTCTGCCTGTGGCGCCAACATCCCATATAGGCGCCAGGTTCTAGTCCAGGTTACTCCTCTTCCAGTCCAGCTCTCTGCTGTGGCCTAAGAAGGCAGTGGAGGATGGAAGAAGCACCTGGCTCCTGGCTTCGGATTGGCACAGCACAGGCAGTGGCAGCCATTTAGGGGGTTGAACCAACGGAAGGAAGACCTTTCTCTCTGTCTCTCTCTCTCTCACTGTCTAACTCTGTCAAATAAAAAATAAATAAATAAAATTTTAAAAAAGGAGGGAGGGATGGTGAGAGGGAGGGAGAGGGAGAGGTTGAGAGGGAGGGAGGGGGAGAAAGAGAGCTAGCCTTCAATCTACTAGTTCATAGTCTAGATTCTGATCTGGTCATTGGAATATTAGCTCAGCAGTTTCACCTGCCTATGTTGTTATTGCCATATTACTTCAAAAGCAATAACATAAGCACAATTTTTCATTTGTTTCATCTCCTTTTAAAAGGTGACACTGTTTATTTGAATTCCTTCATAGTATACTTTTGATGTTAACCCCTTATCAGATAGATAGTATCCAAATATTTTCTCACATTCTGTAAATTGTCTCTTTGCTCTGTTCATGTTTCTCTTGCTTTTAGTTTGACGTAATCCTACTCTCAATTTTTGCCTTGCTTGTCTGTGTGGTAGGGTCTTATTACAAAATTCCTTTCTTGGCCGGCGCCGCGGCTCAACAGGCTAATCCTCCGCCTAGTGGTGCTGGCACACGGGTTCTAGTCCCAGTTGGGGTGCCGGATTCTGTCCCAGTTGCCCCTCTTCCAGGCCAGCTCTCTGCTGTGGCCAGGGAGTGCAGTGGAGGATGGCCCAAGTCCTTGGGCCCTGCACCCCATGGGAGACCAGGATAAGTATCTGGCTCCTGCCACCGGGTCAGCGTGGTGCGCTGGTCGCAGCGTGCTGGCCATTGGAAGGTGAATCAACGGCAAAGGAAGACCTTTCTCTCTGTCTCTCTCTCTTTCTCACTGTCCACTCTTCCTGTCAAAAAAAAAAAAAAAAAAATCCTTTCTCAGACAATGCCATGAAGCATTTCCTCCATGTTTTCTTCTAGTGGTTTCATAAGTTCAAGTCTTACTTTGATATTTTTAATCCATTTTGAACTGATTTTTATATGGTGATATACAGAGATCTAGTGTCATGCATGTGCACATGGACAGCTTTCCCCATACCATTTATTGAACGTACTGCCCTTACCACAATGCATTTTGTTTTTTGACAAATCTGTCTAAAATCAGTGAGCTTTATATATGTGGGTTCATTGCTAAGATCACAAATCTATTTGATTATTCCATGTGCCTGTTTTTATGTCATATCTATTTTTATGTCAGGACTATGCTGTTTTGGTTACTATAACTTTATAGTATATATTGTGGCAGGCTGCATAATACATCCAGCATTCTCCTTTTGGTTCAAAATTTCTTTGAATATTTGGGATCTTTTGTGGTTCCATATGATTTTAAGATTGATGGTTCTAGTTCTATGAAGAATATCATTGGTATTTGGATACAGATTGTATTTATTCTGTAGATTGCTTGGGGTAGTAAGGACATCTCAAACATATTAATTCTTCCAATCCATTTTCTGTGCTCTTCAATGTGTCTTCAAAAGTTGTCCTTTTCTATTGATACTTCATGATTTTCATTATATATATCTTTCACTAATTTGAAATTAGCAATATGATTCTTATTTTTGTTAATGTTTTTTATTTCATATGATATGGTTTTCTTGATTTCTTTTTCAGATAATTTGCTTTTGATCTATGGAAATGGTTTATATTTCTGTATGTTGGTTGATTTTCTTCCAAAATCTAAATGGTAACAAAAAAATCAATTAGAAAAGTAAGAAAAAAATCTACAGATGTTTCTTAAAAGAAGTTTGCAAATAGTCAACACAGAGAAGAAAATATTCAGCATCACTAATTATTTGGCAAATACAAATCAAAACCACAATGAAGTAGCATGATACTCTAGTAAGAATAACTTATCAAAAAGACAAATAGAAAAAAAATAAAAAAAGGACAAACAGTAGTAAGTGTTAGGGAGTATGTGAGGAAAAAGAACACTTACACACTATTACAGGGAATGTAAATTAGTACAGCTATAATGGAAAATAATGTGAATATTTCTCAAAATGTTTAAAAATTACTACAATATGACCCAGGAATCCCACTATTTGGTAAATACACAAAATTATGAAATCAGTCGGTAAAGAGATATTTGAATTCTTGTGTATATTGCATGAGTACAACAACCAAGATGTGGAATCATCTGAAATATTTATAAACAAATGGATGTGCAAAGACAATGGATGCATATACACAGTGGAATACTATTCACTCATTAAAATATTAAGTCTTATCATTTGCAATAACATGAATGAAACTAGAAGACATTATGTCAAGTTAAATAATTCGCACATGTAAAGGCAAATACTGCATGATCTCAGTAATACGTGGACACTAAAAAATCAGGTCTCAAAGGAGTAGAGAGTCAAACCATGATTACCAAAGGCTGAGGAGAAGAGGATAGTAGGGGAAAGAGGAGCAAAGATGAAGAATAACAACAGTTACTTAGGAAAAATAGTTGTGCAGATCTGATGGGCCGCCAGTTGACTATAATTAACAAGACTGTATATTCAGAAGTACCTGAAGTAGAGGAATTTTACTTTTTTACCACGTACAATGTGGTAGATATGTTAATTACATTAACTTGATCATTACACAGTGTAATTGTACCAAAAAAATTTTACCCATCAATTTTTAAAATGATAATTTGTCAGTTGAAAAGGTAATTTTTAAACAAAAAAGATAGCATTATTTATATAAATAATGAGATTGCCCTTCATTTTATCATTTTCAGTACTATCCAGTCATGCAAAATATTATGAGCCCACAATCCTATTCCCGTTTCACCCAAATGATACATCTCCACATTGAGAAAACTATTAAATTCTACTTCCTCTCTTGAATGGACCATTAATATAGAGTGTTATAATCTAATCCAGTATTAATTTTTAATGAGTTCCACTTTTTATTACCAGTAGATTTTTCTCATCCTTAATTTCCTTTTTTCAATATGTTCTTATTACAATTGAAATCTTAGTTTACTCCATTAATAACTTTTATGTGTCCAGAGGACATAGTAAGATTAATAATATATTTTACTGTGCACTTTACACATTATTGTAAATACCTTATTTTACAGAAACCAAAAACTATTGAGATGCAGTAGAAATTATTGTTGACGCACTATCTTGTTACAGCAAATGTATCATAGGTGGGTATTCCAAGATTATATTACTCCTCATAAATCTGAATAAAATCAAATGTGCTTAAAAAAGGAATTATTAATATTTAAATTTTCAAGATTATACTTTTTCATTAAAATAAACTAAACATGATTTTTTCAAACTATTTATGAATCTATTCAAAAAATAAATTAAGCTGATGATATGTGAGTAATAACTTGGTATAGACACACAGTGATTTTGTAATGGATGCACCAGTGATATGAAAGACAATGAGTCCTGAACATTAATCATTAATCATGAGTTTCAAGAAAACAGATTATTTTTCTCTTTGATTAAAACAGGGATAATAAGAATAGGAATCAAATAAAAAATCTCAAGTAACAATGTCAGAATCAGGAGTGAACCACTAACTACAGGAAAACGAAAAGTTTTAGCCAATAAAATTGAAGATTTGAAAATAATTTTCAAAGATTTATTTACTGATATATTTGAAAGGCAGAGTGACTAGAGAAAAAAGGAGAGACAGAAAGCATCTTCTTCCCACTGTTTCACCCACCATATGGCTGCAACAGATAGGTCTAGGCGAGGCAAACAACTAGAGCCAGGAATTCCATCTAGGAATCCCACATGGATTGCAGGGTCCCATGTATTTGCGGGCATCTTCCGTTGCCTTAGCAAATGCATTGCCAGGAAATTGGGTCTGAAATAGTGCAGCCAGGACTCAAAGTGGGAAATAAGGTGACAATTGGATCTTAAACTCACTATTCGGTTATATTAATTTTACACTGGTGACTCCTTCCCCATGAGTGCATATTGATTATGTAGGAATAGCCATAGACAAAGATAAATTTCCTTCAGTGCTACTAACATTCAACAATTGACATCATTTTAAATATAATAATTAAATCAGCAAGAACAATTAAATAATTCAACAGCATAAATTATAACAATCCAATCTTATTTATGATAGATAAAATCCAAGACAAAATGAAACAATGAAAATATATAACATGTAGGAGTCAGCATTGTGGCATAGCAGGTTAGGAAACTCGGTCCCCAAACATAAACTGAACATGGAGTTGAAAATATTAATTATACCAATTTGATTAGTCCACGTTGTACGCATGTGCTTACACATCACCTTTCATTCTACAAATGTGTACACTTTTGATGTGATGAACAAAATTAAAAAAAATAGGAGGGGTAAGAAGGAGTAGGCAACTGGCCTAGTGGTAAAGGATGCCTGCATTGCACACCAGAGTGTGGACATCCAATACCCACCTGCAGCTTCTTACTCCAATTTATTGCTATTGTCAATCTTGAGAGATAGTGTTAATGGCTCAAATGATTGGGTTCCCACTTCCCATAAGGGAGACACAATTTGATTGCCTTGCCCCCAGCTTTGGTTAGGCCTAGCAGAATTTGAGATGTGAACAAGCAAAGAGGATTTCTTTCTCTCTCTCTCTGTCTTTCTCTCTCTCTCTCACTCTCCTCACTCTGACCTCTGCCTCTCAAATACCAAAAAAAAAAAAAAAAAAGAGGAAGCATTTTAGAGATGGAAATGCTAACTCACCTGGTTTGATCAATAATATACACATACTGAATTATTAGAGTATACTCAAATAACTTGAACAAGTATAATAATGATAATTTAAAATTTTAAAGCTTATGAATATTTTAAAAATAAAGGCCATGTATTTTGAGTATTCAAGATCATAACCATATTTTTTAAAACTATGAACAGAACTGAAGTTGTTTTTCTTCCTCAAAGCATTTCTATGTGCATACTATAAAGTCTCTTGCACTTATATGCATATTTTAAGTTACTTTTGTGATTTTTCCATTTATATGTAAACTAAACTGCATTAACAATTTCACTTTCTGAAAAAAAAAATATTTACCCACCATAAGTTAACTTATTCCTACATTTTATTAGCTGTTTTTCATTTCACAAACATAAAAACAGAGTTGGGGAATTTTTAAGCAGACAGACAGAGGGGAGTATAAGAAACCAACTTGAGTACATACTGTGTTCTAAGTAGTCAAAGGCATTGAAATGACACTGAGTTTGAAAATGATTAGAAAATAAATAAATATGTAAAATGCAACCAAATTCAGGTTTCCTTTAAAGGTCAGCGAATTTTAAGAGGCAAGTCCAGGGTGACTGCTAGGATATGTTAGGTTAACGACTTCATTAGATTTGTTAGAGCTGAAGATTAAGAAAGGAGTAGCGGCCAGTGCAGCGGCTCACTAGGCTAATCCTCCGCCTTGCGACGCCGGCACACCGGGTTCTAGTCCCGGTCAGGGCGCTGGATTCTGTCCCGGTTGCCTCTCTTCCAGGCCAGCTCTCTGCTGTGGCCAGGGAGTGCAGCGGAGGATGGCCCAAGTGCTTGGGCCCTGCACCCCATGGGAGACCAGGATAAGTACCTGGCTCCTGCCATCGGATCAGCGTGGTGCGCCGGCCGCAGCGCACGGGCCGTGGCTGCCATTGGAGGGTGAACCAACGGCAAAGGAAGACCTTTCTCTCTGTCTCTCTCTCTCACTATCCACTTGCCTGTCAAAAAAGAAAAAAAAAAAAAGGAGTAGAATTGTGTTGAGTGGACAAATATTAGGGAGATGTTTGCATTTTGATATGCTATTTCACAGTGCTTATAGTTCCCTGGGACTGTTCAGATGGGAATTATAAGGTCATTATAAAAGCATAAGAAATTCGGAAGTCATTGCCTATCTGAAATCAGAGAATAAAATCTGTTCAATTATAAAAAGATTTAAAAAGAAGAAACAAAATAGAAATTTTTAACATTTGAGAGCTTGCAGAAAAAATGGGCCTGGAAATAAATTATGATTGGTTTCCTAAAGAATTAGAATGAGCAGAAAAGAAAACAAGCAAAAATGTATTCATGGTTACATGGGAGGAAAAAACAAACAGAACCCTGTTTCAAGTCTCTTAATTGCAAGAACCAACACTATGAAATATTCTAGGTGTTAAATTGTGAAAATAATGAAAACATTTTCCATTTAGTAACCAGACAATGAATTGATAACTATGAGAAGAACTATTTTAGAAGTTAGACCTCTGGGTATTGAAGGTTTATGAAGATGTAGAAGAAGGAAAATTATTGACTAATTCAGTAAAAGGGGGCTTTATGTACAAAGACAAGTTTTTTGTGATAGTATGGATGTTTAATACAGAATATAAGCTGTAGGCAACATGAATACAAAGAGGCTAGAGATGAGGAAAAATGGAATAACAGTAGCAGAAAAGGTGCCTGAAATGTTGAGAAGTAAATGGACTCTGGATCTGTCACAGGTAAAACATTTTTAGTGATTAGGAAATAGAAGTCCTTCAATACCTATAAGAAATAGTTTTATTATTTTGGTTCTTATATTTCATTTTATATACATAGTCTCTCTGTGACTTAAGTTCTAACATGAATTCATTATTTTTTGAAAACTTTTTTCATTGTTATGAAAAAAGATGATAGGTTCAGATTTCATTATGACATGATCAATGTCTGAAGGCTATAAAATTATATTAAAGATTAATTTACAATGAATAAAGTTGAATATTGGCATAAACATAAAGAACAAATGTCCAATTATTATAAACAGCATAAATTTTATAAAGCTAAAAATAAATTGAAATACTCTTAATCTTCTATAGTGTAAGAATGGGAAGATAAGTAAAAGAAAAATATTGATTCTTCATAAGATATAGAAAATAATGAAAAGTGTTAGGACTCATTCAAATTGTAAAAAAGTTTCTTTATTTTAATATTATGAATCTAAATAAGTTAGAATCCTCTAACAATGAAATTGCCCTTTTAACTAATCTATGGGTAGGAAATGAAATAAAAATTTGGATCCAGCACTGTGGCGTAGTAGGTTAAGCCTCCACCTGTGGAGCTGGCATGCCATTTGGATGACAGTTCTTGTTACTGTTGCTCTACTTCTGATTCAGTTCCTGGCTAAAGGCCTGGGAAAGCAGTGAAAGATGGCCCAAGTGCTTAGGCCACTGCAGCCATGTGGGAGACCTGGAAGAAGCTCCCCACTCCTGGCTTCGGATCAGTTCAGATCTGACTGTTTGCAGCCATCTGGGGAGTGAACCAGTGAATGGAAAAACCTGTCTGTCTCTCCCTCTTTCTGTCTGTAACTCTGTTTCTCAAATAAATAAATGAATGAAATAAAATTTATATCAAAATATACAGAAAACAATAATAATTAAACCATTTCATTTTAAGATCCATGAAGTCAAGTTAGCCAGTGGAAATAACATAGCAAGGAATTGTAATGAAACCATTAACAACTAGGTATGTCTGTCAATACCACATTTCACCATATTAACAGATGAAAGGGAAGATAATTTATGTTACCACACCTATGAGATGATTAGGGATTTTAAGATTTATTTTGTTGTGTTTGCTCACAAGATTTATCAACAATTAATTGCAATTAATTATGGTTTATTTTTCTCCTCTCTGCTTGCTATATCCATTTTGAGTTTTCTCAAATTAATTTTTGATGCACTGAAACACTTCCAAATATTCTTTCAGAGAATACTGTTGGTTAATAAACTTTCAGAGTCCCTGAAAATCTGAAACTATTTTTATTAGCTCACTGAATTATTTAGTATAGAATTATGTCCAACTTAAATTTCCATAGAAGCTTTGTGGGAATTTTTCTATTGTTATTTGCAAAGCTTTTATATTTCAACCATGACTGGCATATTTCTAATTCCAAGTTTTATACATAGTGTTTTATTTTTCAAAATTGCAATCATTATACTGAACCTTTATTAAGATGCACCATGATGTGAGTAACTATACATTCGTGTCTCATAAATAACAAATGTTGTCTTTGGGCCGGCGCTGTGGCACAGCCGGTTATAGCGCTGGCTTGAGGCGCCTGCCTCCCATATGGGGGCCGGTTCTAGTTCCTGCTGCTCCTCTTCTGATCCAACTCTCGGCTGTGGCCTAGGAAAGCAGTAGACGATGGCCCAAGTCCTTGGGCCCCTGCACCTGCATGGGAAACCCGGAAGAAGCTATTGGCTCCTGGTTTCCGATCGGCACAGCTCAAGCCGTTGCAGCCATCTGGGGAGTGAACCAGTGGATGGAAGACCTCTCTCTCTGTCTCTACCTCTCTCTGAAACTCTATCTTTCAAATAAATACAATAAAATCTTTAAAACAAATATTGTCTTATTGCTTCTACATATTCACTCTGTTCATTATTTCTTTTTGAAGATATTATGTTTTATTTATTTGAAAAGCAGAGTTACAAAGAGAGAAGGAGAGAAAGGGGAAGAGAGAGAGAGAGAGATGAAGAGAGAGAGAAATCTCTCATCCACTGAATCACTCCTCCAATGGCCACAATGGCCTGGGCTGTGGCAGGCTGAAGCCAGGAGCCAGGAGCTCTTTCTGTGTTGCTCACATGAATGCAGGGCCCAGGCCATATTCCGTTGCTTTCCCAGGCACATTAGAGGGAGCTGAATTAGAAGTTGAACAGATGGGACTCAAACAAGTGCCCATATGGGGTGCCAGCATCACACAAAGGAAGAGGCTTAACCTGCTATGCCACAGCACTAGCCCACTTTTATTCTTTACACTTTTAAATCCTATTGATTGAAGATAATTTTTGATATATCCTCAGTTTATTTTCTTATTTTTTCAAATATATTTATTATCTATATCACATTTCAGTGCTTTCAGGACAGACTCTGGCTCAATTTTTAGAACACTAATTTTCAGATTTTCCCATGTGGCTATTAAGCCTCTTTATTGTTTTTCTGCTTCTGCTTCCCTGACGCTAATGTCTGACCTTCATGACAAACTCCTCATAGTATTTTTTTCAGAAATGCCAAATCAGGGGCTAGTTGTGGCATAGCAAGTTAAGCCACCACCTGTGATGCCAGCATCACATATGGGTGCCTGTTTGTGTCCTAGCTGCTCCATTTCCAAACCAGCTCCCTGATAATGGCATTGGAAAAGGAGCAAAATATGGCCCAAGTGTTTGGACTCTCGCGACCCACATGAGAACCCACATGAAGTTCCTAGCTGGAGGCTTTGGCCTGGTCCAGCCTTGGTCATTGTGGCCATCTGGGGAGTAACCAGTGAATGAAAGACATCCCTTTCTTTCTCTGTCTCTCCCTCCCCTGATAACCCCGACTTTCAAATAAATAAATAAATCTTAAGAAAAAAATAAAAGGAAATGCCTGGTCAGCAATTGTGAGAAAAACATTCCACAGAGAATGACATTGGCATTGGTAACTAAAAATTGAAAATATGATTCATGAATTGATTTTGGTGTGTGAATAATTTTAAGTCTTCCATAAATAAGAAATTTTAGTTAATATTTATTTTATTATATGCCAATAGAATATGATTTTATTTTATATTGTACATCTAAAATGTAATCATGATTTTAAATAGAATATAAAATTTGAAAGTTAAGAAATAATTGTTTAAATATAATTTCTTTGTTTTGTCAAATATAAAGCACTGGTGATTCACAGAGTCAATGAAATACAATTCAGATAAAATATCATAATAAAGGACAATCCAAACTTAAAATATGATGTAATATTTTAAACTTTGCAATTTGAGTCTGGTTAATTTATGTGAGTTCTAATTGCTTGGTTCATATGCAGTGCTAACATTGACATGCCTTATCCTGTAGCCTTTTATTGTTGGCTCACACAGTGTCAAAAGGGATAAGTTATTCCAAGTGTACTTCAAAAAGTGGTTTTAATTTTTATATAATTTGTTCATGTCAGTGAAATGATTTATTTCTTTATATCACCCCAAAATCTCTATTAGTAGGCTATAGTCATAAAAAGGTGAATTAGAATGCAAAACACTTTTCTTGTGTGTGGGATTAATGGTTTGGGTGATAGGAGGCTGCTAAATTGAAATCTGATATTTTGATTCTGATCTAAAAAGTCTATTAGAGCTTGACCAGACAAAATATAATTTAATTGTATTTCATAAGATCACTATTCGCCCTGCAAACAGATTTTATTCTAAAAAGATTTATTTATTTATTTTTGTTTATTTGGTTTTGGGTTATTCTAGCCCAGTTGTCCATGGACCATGAAATCATATCCAGGCTGCCCTGCCATTTTCCTTGCACAGATAAGTAGCCTACTGAAATTATCCATGATGGGGCTGGGAAAAAATCTTAGTCAAGCAGTCGTAAGGCCAAACTCTCCACTGATTGTGAGAACATGATACTTTTGACACAAAACAGAATCTCAAAAAGAGTTTCCTTCCTCTGCTAGTTTCAGGTTGTTATCTAGCAAACCTCAACTAGTTTCAGGTTTTCTGCAGAAGCTTGAATCTGACAGTGCATATTTACTAACACATGTTTGGTCCTGCCTTACAGTGAAGTTTAGGAATTATTACAGTAAAGTGGCTACAGGTGATGACATATAAGACTTAGTTGTTTACATAATAGAGATGGTAAATGATCATCTACTAATGATAATCTTGTGTACTGTGTTGGATAAACACATCAGTGGAAAAAGGTATTAAATCTAACAGGCAAGCCCAGATGACCTTCAAAAGTAGCTCTCTATGAGTTAGAGTATCTTTCCATAGCAATCTGTTTGTCTTCAAAGCATCATACTATAGAGTAACATCTTCCAAGATTATGGTTTATAGTAAGAACAATCAATACCTTGCCAACATCCATACTTGAGACAAGGTTTCCAAGACACATCTCCTCTTGTACACATCAATTAAATGTTGTTGACTCCTTCCATTCTTCAGTCTGCCTGGAAGCTGGGTTTCTGAGTACCTAGCCTAAACCCAAGCCAATGGTAAGACTTTTTTCCTATTACTTTGTAAAAGATTTATTAATTTGAAAGGTAGAGTGACACAGAGAGAGGAAGAAAGAAAGAGAATTAGTTCTTTATCTACTGTTTCACTCTCCAAATTCCCTCAACTCTCAGGGCTGGGCAAGGTAGAAGCCAGAAGAAAAGAACTCCATCTGGGACTCCAACATGGGTACCAGGAACCCAAGTACTTGATCCATCATCTAACTGCCTCCTAAGAGCATTGGGAAGAAGCAAAACTGGAGGCAAAGGCAGAACTTGATCCCAGGCACCTTGATGTAAGATGTGGGTGTCCAAAGCAGTGGCCTAATTCAATGCCCTAACATTCTCCCTGTGCTCCTATTCTTTCCCAACTTAATTTCAAGCCAAAACATGCTGGAGTGATGTGCATCTATCATTTCCATCAGTTTCTCACTTACTTCAGAGGCTGAATCCCACCGTGTCTCCTATCAACCAACTTCTTTCCTATGCTTTCTCTATTCCCAATATTGGCATATTAATGGACTCTAACTGATAAATTATTTCATCCCTATGATATCATCTTTTTGGCTTCTTCCCAGGGGTTGATATCTTTGTTCTGTCCTTACTTCACTCCCATCCAATTCATTTTCCATTCTCTAAACTTGGTCTCCATTTACTTACAAATTTTTTGCTTACAATTATAGATTCCATATGAGTTTAAATCATGGAAGCTGCTGAATGTGTCAAACTGCCCTTGTTGAGGGCATTGCGAGGTGAGTAGGACAATAAACCGGAACCCAGGCTTTGCTCATTTTGTGTAGTGCATTGTCTCACGTTAGAAAACTAGATTGCATAGTAAATTAGCAAGAATAATATGCACACTATAGAAAACTATAACACTTCACTCTCCATAAAATAAAATTTGTCTGAAATGATTTTCTGTGGGGGTGGTAGAAGCAAATAACAAGAGCAATTAAAGAAGCAGAGAGGAAACTGAGCAGACAGAGTAAGCTTTGTTCCAGAATAAGATCTAGGTTTTCCACCTCATCAATTTCATTCTCGTTTTAATTACTTTTTCTGTATGTATTACGTTTTTAAAAAATTAAACTAGCTGCCTTTAAATGATTTGACTCACAGAGAGGCTGGTTGAAGTGCACAGAATTCCTGTGTACATGTTTATACCAATCTCTCCAATGACATTATCTTATCTAACTTCAGCATAATGAGCAAAACAAGGAAATTAATATTTAGTTAGTAAGATATTAATAATACAGTATAATTGTTTCTATCCTAATAGCTTAATAGCAAGCATTTTTCAGGTTTCACCGGTATTATGTTTATTCTTTTCTCTCCCTCTCTTAGTCTCTTCCTTCCTTCCATTCACTTTTTTCTCATTCTCTTTTTCTCTCTCCCTTTTATTTCTTTCTCTTTCTTTGTCCTGCTTAATTTTATGGCACTTCATCATATTTATAAGTTCATGTAGGAAAGAGAGATACATTAGCTCATTACCCAAAGGAGCTCCCTTGAAACAACCTCTTTATGGTCACTTCTTCCCATCAATCCTATCTCTAGCAACTCGTATCTGATCACCATAAAAATTTTTGAAATTTCAAGAATTATACATTAATAGACTCATACAGAATATATACTACAAAAGGAAACTCTTTTTCCACTCAGAATAGTGCCTTTGAAATTTATTCAAGTTGATCTGCATATATTTTCTTATTTTTCATCATTGAGTGTAATTCCATTGTTTGATATACTAGTTTATTCTCTGAATGACTTTTTGGTATTGATAACATTTTTTGCTTAGTTCTTGGCTATTACTAAGTTTCTATGAGCTTCATTTGCAGTTTTTTTATGTAAACACCATGTAATTTCTTTAAGAGACAAGAGTTAGGTTGCTCAGTTGTGTGGTGCATAAATGCTTCACTTTGTAAGCAACTCTCAAGAGTTCCCCAGAGTTTTCATTTTTTTTTCCCACCAACATGGAATGAAAGTCTCCATTGTTCTACAGCCCCAATAGTACTTGATACTGGCACTCATCCTTATGTTAGCCACTAAAATACGTGTCAAGTGTGTCTCATGATGCTTTTATCTAATGATGTTGAAAATTTTTCATGTGTTTTTTGTCATCCATATATCCTCTGTAGAAAAATTCATCCTCATAGCTAATTTTTTATCCAAAAAATGGCTCAAAGTCTAAGTTCAAATAATAAGTTTCTTATTGGTAGGTAGAAAAATAAATGATTTATCATACACTTAAATGCAGATTATAATTAATTTCACTACTTTGGACAAGAATACACTTATTACCACATAGTTCAATGAAAAGTGGAAATTTTTATTTCATATCATTACCATACATAAAATATTTTAACTATACAGCATTATGATATAACATCATGATATTTGCATATGATTTTGAGGAAATTAATATTCTCTTTTGATGACAGAAAAATAGTTTCTTTTCCTGTTGTTTTAAATTATATGTCCTAATATTCCAATGCTGAGAACTATAAACCAATTATGGGTTCAGTTTGGTTAAATAGTCAATGATTTAGATACAAATTTCATAAATCCATCTATTACTAAGTATTTAATAAGTATTTGCTTCTGGAGATCAATCTTTAAATTCAAATGGTGCTGGTTTTGTGGCATAATGAGTTAAGCTGCCACCAGTAACTCATATTGGCACCGAATCAAGCCCTAGTTGCTCCACTTCCAATCCAACTTCCTGTTATGTGCTTGAGAAAGCAGCAGAACATGCCTTGAGTGTGTGGGTCCATGTACCCATGTGGGAGAGAGACCTGGATGAAGCTCCTGGCTCATGGTTCCTGGCATTGGCCTGGCCCAGCTGTTTCAGCCATTCGGAGTATTTGGAGAGTGAACCCAGGGGATGGAAGATTCATATTCTTTGTCTCTCTCTGTCTCCCTCTCTTTCTCTCTCCTTCTCTTTCTCTCTCCCTCTCTTTGTAACTCTACTATTCAGATAAATAAACTAAGAAACTTTAAAATAAACTTTAAGAAATAACAAAATAAAATAAATATCAAACAGTAACTATGCTACTTACTTTGGCACTTAACACACTTTGAAAAAAATCTATTCAATTATCCACAGGTTTAAAATAAAATTACTTTTTTTTTTTTTTTTTGGACAGGCATAATGAACAATGAGAGAGAGAGACAGAGAGAAAGGTCTTCCTTTTGCCTGCCATTGGTTCACCCTCCAATAGCCGCTGCGGCCAGCGCACCACACTGATCTGAAGGCAGGAGCCAGGTGCTTCTCCTGCTCTCCCGTGGGGTGCAGGGCCCAAGCACTTGGGCCATCCTCCACTGCCCTCCTGGGCCACAGCAGAGAGCTGGACTGGAAGAGGGGCAACAGGGACAGAATCCGGCGCCCCGACCGGGACTAGAACCCGGTGTGCCGGCCCCACAGGCAGAGGATTAGCCTATTGAGCCGCAGCGCCGGCCTGAAGTTACTTCTTTTTCATTTTTTTTTGGTCAGTTATTTTAATATGATTTTTTATTCAATTTTTCATAATGAAATATGAACTAGCATTTTATTTGGTATATTTTGCATCAAGAATAGTAGATAATATGATCTATATATATTTCAATTATATTTTATTTTTAATTTTTCTAAAAGAGATAAATATGCATATTTATGAGGTAATCTATGATATTTCATTATGGATATACATTATGTAATATCCAAAAAATATAAACACATAAGGTACGTTTAGATTACAATAAAAGAAAATGTTCTTCATTGAATAGACAAGCTGGAAGAATTAATAAAAAATATATCATTTAAGAACAGTTTTCTTGAGAGCATAAAGAACAGGGTCAGAAGGAAAGAGTGCAAATCTATCAGGCACTGCAGTCCCAGAAGAGAAAAACAGGACAACAAGCACCTCCATCTGGAGAAATGCAGAAAAAGATTCATGGGTTAGTGACCTTGACATTTGTTCAAGACAAGTGATTACTAACTTCTAGGTAGAAAAGGTGTAGTGAAAGACAGAATAAACCCTCACTAAATAGCCATACTCTCAGCCTTGGAATATATTACCTTAAAGGACAAAAGGATTGAGGTCAATATGTAACATGGAGATTACCTTATTATTCAGATAGGCCAAAAAGCACAGAGACAAGCTGGGGAATTAAGAGTCAGAAAAATAGAGGCGAGCAAAAAGGCTGATCCCAAAATGTTGCAGGGCCAAAATCCAAGTAATGCAGATATCTTACAGAGCCTGGAGAAGGCCAGAAATAAATTCTCTCCTGGAGCCTCCAGGGAACTGCCGCCTTGCAGAAAAGCTTTGTAGACATCTTCAGAACTTCAGCCCAACAATCTGTGGTGTTTCACGCCACTAAGAATGTAATCACTATTTGTAACAAATCCCAATATGAGACGAATACACATGGACATCCTCAAAATAATTTAAAACAGGCAAAGACTTGACCACGCCCCTATCAGAGAATGATAGGCAGTTTTGAATGTTTTGAGTCCACAGTCTTGTGGGAAAGAACTGGAAAGAGATTTGTGAAACCAGGACTGGTAAGGTTACTAATAGCCAGATGAAGGGTTTTTTGTGCCTTTTTAAAGCAGGTTTCTATTATAGAAAATATCTCTAGTGTAATGAAGTGGAAACACTGAAGGTATAAGACCAAGAAGATTTTTATATTGTATATAATTTTACTATAATCTGACCACATAAACCATTCACAAATGCTTAAATTAGATGAGTACAGAGGATTGGTTTGGTTAACTCTAATAATATTCTCTATCATATCTTTTTCTTTCCTTATAATGATTCCTCATTTTCTCTTGTTTCATATAAAAATGAACATAAGAAATCATTATAATAAGAGTAGCAGTGTACTGTAATTTCTCCCAGGGAGCTTAGCATATGGTACCTGTCTCTTTGTTATTTAATTTAAATTGATCTGTTAAATATCAGATTTGTATGGGCTCATATATCATACTCATTAAAATGTCCTAGTTTTTAAAGAATCTAATTCCAATGGGACATACATTGCTTTGATAAGATAACAGACATCTTATGCTCTAAGAAGTAAAAACTATAAAAATTCAGGGAATAAAAGGCATTTTGAAAAGTCATTGCAGATGATTTTTGCCTACTTAATGTCTGTTTTAATAATTCATCCTCATAATATAGCAGGTTATAAATTAAAACAATTGTCTTTCATATCTTTATGCAAAATAATAACTATCTTAAAATTTTTCTTACTCCAAAAAGACATAAACATTAATCTAAAAAGTGCAAATTTACATAATTCAAGGTATTATTTTATGCTAACATAAGTAGAATTTTTTAAAACATATCTAATTTAAGAAAAATTACAGTAAATTAGCATAAATATTCACTTCAAGAATTTGCAACCCTCTTTGCCAGTGAACGCCCTGAGCAAGCAGCGCTGTACATAGTGGGAAAAGGCAGAGCAGTGGTGGCCAGGTTCCAGTAGGGGCTGCTGCTGCTGGCACCATCCCTCTCCACTCAGATTGATTCAAATCAAACAACTGGTAAAGCATTTTCAAGCAACTCTTTCTGAATACCTGATCCAAATGTAGCTAAAGTCACTACCAAAATAGTTGTGACAGCCAGTCTCCGCCTGTCTTTCTCTTTCTCTTCTTTCTCATTTTCGCACCTCCACTGTTAAGAGATTCACGTCAAGAAATGCCTCCATCTTGCAAACCCAACCTAAATGTTGCCCATAAATCCAGCGTGGCAAGGATAAAACAGGTCTTCATCTAATCTAACTTTATACATTTTTTATTGACACCAGAAATGTAAAGAATGTTAAATTTGATTGGTTTAAGGACAGGTGAAGAGTTTGTTTGACTAGCTGAATACCAATAGTACATGTGATGGAGTTTCATATACAAGATGTAGAGAGACATCATCCAAAATTAAGACATGATTTCCTTGAATGAATAAGATAAGAAATATGGATACTTAAATGTCTATGTTGGAAAAGAAAAAGAGAGGCCAGTGTCGAGGTACAGATGGTTATGTGGCTGCCTGAAACTCCGGCAGTACATACGAATATTGGTTTCAGTCCTTGCTGTTCCACTTCCAATGCAACTCCCTGCTGATGCACTTGAAGAAGGCAGGGGAAGGTGGTCAGAGTATCCAGGCCCCTGCCACCCTTGTGGAAGACCTTGATGGAGTTCCTGGCCTTGGCAGGGCCCAGTCAAGGACATTGCAGGCATTTGGGGAGTGAACCAATGGTTGAAAACTTGCCCACCCTCTCTCCCTGTCTCTGTGAAAGTCTGCCTTACAAATAAATAAATAAGCTTTTTAAGAAAAGAAAATGAAAAGTTTTTATTTCACCTAGAGATAAAAGATGGAATGTGAAATGTAGAATCAGCTTTCACTTGGTTTGTTAAAGACATAGTCACAAAACAGGTAATATATAAACAAACTCCTGAATGGTACTGGAATCATCATTGTATTGCTTCAGCAGTGGTAATCTACGGCTGTTGTTCTCCACCTCGGGTTTTTCTTTTGGAACTCATCTGTACTCTTTTTTTCCTGAGGCTTTGGATTTGACCTTGCATCTGATCTTTCATGTGGTAACTGGAGTCTGCCAGGACAATGATGAACTGGTGTATGTTTCTGGCTGGCGCTGTGGCTCACAAGGCTAATCCTCCCTGTGGCGCTGGCACTCCGGGTTCTAGTCCCAGTTGGGGCGCCGGTTCTGTCCCAGCTGCTCCTCTTCCAGTCCAGCTCTCTGCTGTGGCCCAGGAAGGCAGTGGTGGATGGCCCAAGTGCTTGGGCCCTGCACGTGTATGGGAGACCAGGAGGGAGCACCTGGCTTCTGGCTTCAGACCGGTGAAGCGCGCAGGCTGTAGCGGCCATTTGGGGGGGTGAACCAACGGAAGGAAGACCTTTCTGTCTGTCTCTCTCTCTCTCACTGTCTAACTCTGCCTGTCAAAAAAAAAAAAAAAAAAAGTGCATGTTTCCCCTCACTTATTTCCATTCAACAAGAGTGCAAGATTCATTTAATTAAATTGATTCCAAAGATGAGAATTGCACTGACTTCAACTCATTTCAAATTGCTCTATTGATGCATGTGTTGAATGCAATTTAAAACTGATCTGTTTTGAAGATAAAATTATAAGTTTTGAAATTAAAATGGCAAATACATAAAAGAGTCAAAAGTACAATAAATGTTTGAGACAAATACAAGAATATTTTATGTATTAATTTCAAAAACACACGTGCGTTCTTTTGTACTCATTCTGTGAATAGCATAAAAATACACAAAAAATAACCCCGTAAAACTTTGGATGAGAATAGACAGATTTGAAACACTCTCTGTTATAAGTCAATATTTTAGATAGCTGGAACCTAGTCCTAAAGCTACAAGTGGACTTGATTCCAGAGTAAATCATCTATAACCACCTGAATACACAGAAACCATTTAAAAAGCAGACACTATCTGAAATATTTTGCTCAAATGGTCACACACTGATGCTTAGATGTCCCAGTATGTAATATAGCCACAGACGTCTGGTTAATCTGAGTCATCTTTTACCATCTTTAGAAACCTTCCTGGGAACAAACAGATCGAACATTTATGAAGCTACTGTGCCTGAATGAATGCTCCTTTTTGGTTCATACCTGAATGCTCTAAATCTGCTTTTGAGCTGTTTATTGTGTTTGTGTATTTATGTTTTGAGTCATAATAACATCTTTAGCTATGGAATTGAATTGCATTGGACAAAACTGTAAATAAAAAGAAACAAGTGAATGAAAAAAATAAAACAAAGATGTATAAAATATAAACATTTGCAAATCAGAGTAATAAATTTTCACTTGTTCTTATTGGTATAATAATTAAACTATTATGGTAATATTAATAATTCAATAAAATATGTCTTCTTTCTAAAGAAATAGTTCAACAAAAACAAAAAAAAATTTCATCGTGATCCCAGTTAATAACATATATTGAGTAAAACAGAAAAAATGATAAACTAATCATCTAATATTGGAATACTGAAGTATAACATGTCAATAACATAGACTATGAAACACACATTCAATATAATAATAAGAAGAACATAAAACAAAAATGAAGGCAGTTTAGCATAAGTGAAAGGAAAATATTCAAATACTATGAACTCTATAATAATAAAGCTGTATTTTTGCATTTATACTAATATGCCAAAGTGAAATGGAATTAAGGTGGCAAATTTGCTCTTTCTTTTTCAGAGAAATAGTCTAAATTTTATGAAATTTCACGTTAAATTAAGAAAATAATTATCTTTACAAAGTGAAAGTGAGCTTTATCTTGAAAACTTTTTTGAAAAACAAAATAATAGTCATTTACTTATACAGAAAAGGGAAACAAAGCTTCTGTCATCAATTATTCAAATACTATTTAGATTTAGTTTTCAATTTAGCAGAAGCAATATTACAATTATATCCCAGGGTTTTTGTTGTGGTAAAGTGAGCTAGGTCACAATGTGCAATATTGCCATCACATACCAGAGCATCCACTCAAGTCTCAGCTGCTTTATTTCCAATCCTGCTTCCTACTAATGTTTGTGGGAAGGAAGTTGACTCCTGCTACCCAACTGAGAGGCCCAGCTGGAGTTCTTGGGATCTTGTCTTTGGCCTGACCCAGTCCCAACCAGTATAGGCATTTGGGAGATGAGCCAGCAGTTGGAACATCTCTTTGTCTCTGTCTCTCTCCCTCCCTATCACTCTACTTTTCAAATAAATAAAATGAGCTTCAAAAAAAAAAAAAAAGAAAGAAAGAAAATCCTGGAAAGTTTTTTTTTAAGAAGCAAATGCCTAGTTTTACTTATTGGCACAATTACCCCTACCTTACCTAAACCTACTTCCCTGAAATTTAAGAAAGATCTCTTCTCCTTTCCATTATTCTTGTATGTTTATTTCACATTACTGGAATGATAAGAAATCCTCTGGAGAGATCCTGGTGTCTCTAGAATAGACCTGTGTGGTCTAAGAAGGGATAATCTGCAAACAGCCACTCTGGTTTTTGAAGCATCCACTATCCACAATAATAATCTCTCTCATAATAGGATATTTATGCTGTTTATATAATTCTCAATTCTTGTTCAGAAAACTAGAAAATGTAGAATATTATAAAAATACTGCATGATAAGACATACCATTGTCTTCTGATTGTGATAGTCTTAATTTTAGTGTTCTATTTTTATTATGTATGTATGTAAAATTAAATTTTTGTAATGATTCTCAGTTATATTTAGGCATTTTTCCTCTAGTCCAAATCATGTTTGAAATTGGCTGAATTAAATCAAGTGTTTTTAAGTATTTAACTGTGTTAATGACATAACTGATTAATTTGCATTACTAAGATAACTGAACTAAAATTATCTTTACAAATAAATGTGCAACCATAACTTAACATGATGAATTATTTTATTTATTCATTGCTGACTTTAATTTGCTGTTAGCTTCCTCAGCATTTTGTATTTAGATTCGTGATTGGTATTTCTTGTATGTATTATGTATATATTTGTCAATTTGTGATGCTAACCAAGTTATGAATTGATATATTTTGTGGGCTATAAGAATTCATACAGCTTGATTATTTCTGGTCTTTATTTACCAGTGGCTATTTTCAAAAGCACTTTTGATAGAGAATATGATTATTATTGTATATCCAGGTGTTATACATTATTTTTCATAACTTTCAGCATTCAAATTATTCATGCTATTTGTTTTTCTAAATTTTAAAGTGTTACTTATAGTTCCTTTAGTGGTTATTCTATTGTGATCACATTTGATTTTGTTTTTCCATTCTTTAGTTTGGTTTATTTTGCCTAACTCACTTATTACATATTTGCCTTCTTATTTTCTATACAGAACTTTTAGTTTAAGCATTTAAAAATTCATTACTTTTGCTGTTCAATAAATTGCATTTTTCCACTTTCATGTTTTGTATCATTGGGTCTAATTTTTTTCAAGTTGTTTTTCCTACTTAATCAATCCATGTTATGAATATCACTGCTGACTGCAGGAATTTGCAGAAGAATCTACACATAACTGGGTTCTCAAGTCCTTTAGAAACATTCACAGTGTGGCATGCTGCTCTTTATGGTACTTGGGGAAGGTGGAGTGACCTTGGTGCAAACGCAGCGAGTTACAAGCGTTTGGACTCTACTGTGGAGTGCACACTGATGAAGACGAGACCCCTGCTTTTCCAGAGAAAAGCCAGTTTCCTAAGCAAGGGGATGGTCTATGCCTCCTTGCCACGTGTCACAACAGAATAAGAAGTTCTTTATTGATCCCAGCAGTAGAAAAGAGACTTTTGCAGTGAAACAAAGTCTATACAACTCACCTATTGATTCAGTGGCCCAGAATAGTTTAAAAGAAAAATAAATAACTTGTGACCCATTGAGGTCATCTTTGTGAAACAAAGAAGAGACTAGAATGGTGAAATGTTGGAGCAAAGGGGGGGATAAATGAAATGTTAAACAAAGGCCGTGCAGTTTAAGTTATGAAGCAGGAATAAGTTTTCATATTCACTGCATAGCAGTGACAATGGTCAATTATAATGTACCACATTACCCAAGAATTAGAATCATGCCACACTTGTGTATATAGACAACTGACTCCTTCTCTCCTTCATGCTTTCTATTAATTCCATTATGGTTTCATCCACCTCCCTGTCAACAACCAATTCTATTTATCTCTGCTTCAGTATTTTCATTTTTTTTTCTTTTTAAAGAAACCATCGGTATTTTGTCTTACTTTTTCCATTTTTAATCTAAAGTATGTTATAATATTGTCAAGTAAAATAATTAAATAATATTCTGTCTTCTAGTTGAATTTGGGGAGTTGTGATTGTCAGCTGGACAGGTAATTTATAGTTATAACCAAATTCTCTTCCTTAGACTTATGCATATTGACATCTCTTCAGCAATTTATGGGAATGTTTTCCTACTTAGCCTTGCCACAGAGTGCTGCAATATCTCTATCAATCAATATTTATCTAGCCAGGTATTGCCAAAATAATAGCTGATAAATGACATGTCAAGTTAGTTTATATTTACATTTTCCTTGCTATAAGTAAAGTTAAGCAGATTTTCATGTGTTAAGGGTTTTTGATATTCTTTGTGAATCTGATTTCATGTCTATTCATTTTTAAATTTTTAATATTTCTTTCACCTCCAATTTTTCATGAGTTAAAAATATTTTTTCATTATTAAAATATGTTGCAAATGTTTTCTCTCATATATTCAGCTGAATTTTGAGTTTCCATAAGATTTTTTGTGAATGTTTTCCATTTCTATTTCTGGGGTTTGTAGTCAAATTTTTCACTAATTTTTCAGTTGCATCTGAAATATTTCAAAGTGTTAGAAATGATATATTTACATTCAAGCTTTAGAAATTCAGTCATGCTTTTCTCTCACTCTGGAAAAATAATCACTTATTTTTTTTAGCAGATTGATAGAGATACATAGACAGACCTATGCACTTCCTGTCTTTTACCCTGCCCTGTGATTCCCAGAGCTGTGTCAGGATTCCGCCATCCATCCCACCATTACTGGAGATCGAACCAGTGGTACTCATCTAATTATGGACAGTGCCCCTCCAAAATTGTGAGACAAAATAAGCCTCTTTTCTTTATAAAGTTAGGCTGCCTAAGGTATTTCATAACAGTAACCCAAAGCTGACCAATAGATAAAATGGTAATGGACATAGGATCATTATTATAACTATACGTGAAAAAGTAGAGGGAGCTTTTGATTTAGGTTTCTGTAAGAATTTGAAAATGTGGAAGAACAGGCCAGAAAAGGCCTAAAATACCACAAGTAAGTCATTGAGGCAATTTTAGTGAGGGCTTGAGGGAAAAGAAGACTAGGGATGGACTAGAATACCGTAGAAAGTGATTAGATGGTAGTGATCAGAATGCTGATACAAATATGGGACAGTAATGGCCATGTGGATAAGGTTTCAGATGCAAAATAGCATGCTACTGGGAATGGGACCACAAGGCATGCTGTACACACTGTACTGTGTCCATTTCCTAAGATATTGTGGGAAACCATATTTCATGAGTCACTAGTTTAATTGGCACATTTCAAAATCACAAAGCATTACAAAGCATGATTGGGGCAAGAGAGTGTGGTCAACATTAGCACAGGTAAATTGGAATGAGGCACTAATCATAGAGCCGATGGGAAAAGGACATGAAAAGCATTTTAAAGTCTTTGAGGTGACCTCACTCAGCCCAATACAGACTCAGAGGCCCAGAAGGAGAGCATTGTTTCATAAATATTTGAATCAGTTTTGCTAGGCTTGCCTGATGCCACCTCATGATTCATTTCCCTGTGTTCATCTGTGAAACTCTCTACAGTTGTAACCATTATTTAAGTATTCCCAGGTACAGCTCAGGCTGGTGGCAGACATCGTTATCATCTGTGTGATGCTAGTTTTGCAGGTATGCAGGTATGCAGAATGCAAGAATTATGAGGTCATGGCAACTTTCACTGAGAATTCAAAGATCAACTAGGCTAGGCAGAGCTCTGCTGCAATCTGGAGCTCTTTCAATAAGACCTTCATGGGAAAATCCATGGTGACATTTTAGGACTAAAAGCAAAGTGCGAAATGGAGACCCCAGGAAGGCCCACATGGAAAAGCTGTAGGCGTAATGCAAAACCAACTCAAGATAATAGCCTTGTGGGATAAATCCAGCAAAGCCCAGGTAGACGCAAGCCCTTGGTAGCCAACCTCCACCACAGTACATCTGCGATGTCAAGCATGGAGGGTTAGGTTTTATGTTTGCCATGCTAGGTGTCAGTCTTTTAACCTCCTTTATATTTTCTGTCGTTATCTGTTGTAATAAGAAAGTTCGCCTTATCCTGTCACAAGATTTTATATCAGGAGTAAGGCATTTGGTAGGGGGCAGCATCGTGGTGCTGCAGATTAAGCTGCCACTTGTGAAGCCTACATCCCAGGTTGGACTGCAGGTTTACGTTTCAGCTGCTCCACGTCTGATCCATTGCCCTGATACTGAACCTGGAAAAGCGGCAGATAATGGTCCATGTACTTGGGCCCCTACCACCCATGTGGAACATCCAGAAGGAGTTCCTATCTCCTGGGTTCAGTGTACTCCAGCCCTGGTTATTGAGGCCATTTGGAGAATAAATCAGCAGATGGATGATGCATTCTCTCTCTAGCTCTCTCTCCCTCTTATCTCTTACACTGTCCTCCAAATAAATAAGTAGAATTTTTTTTTTTTTTTATGTATGGACCTTGGACTTTTGCAGGCTCACAGTTGAGTTTTCCTTACATCCCATATTATTGAATTGTTTTATTTCACCTTAATATGCATTTATTTATTTATTTAAGAGGTAGAGAGAAAAAAAGACAGACAGATAATTTTCATCCTCTGGTTTATTCCTCAAAGTTATGACAACTGAAGCTGGACTGAGGCCAAACTAAAAAACCAGGACCTGAACCCATATATATGGCAGGGACACAATTAGTTGAGTTATTGCCATCTATCTCCCAGGATGGACATCAGCAGGAAGCTGCAATTGGGAGTGAAACCAATTCAGGCACTCCAATATGCGATACAAGTGTCTTAACCATTAGGCTAAATATCCATCCTTAATTGTTTTGTTTTAATTTAGTTTAATCATTGGATCTCCAGGGTTTTCTAGTTAACATAGCCTTATGGTGTGAAAGTGTAGTTTTCCTGTTGATAACTGATTGTTATATCTCTAAGTGCTTAATTTTGTCTAATGGAATTCTTACCTCCACTACTAACTTGGTCATTAGTGGAGGAAGTGTAATATATTTTTTTTTCTGAACACATTGGGCATACAACTAGTGTTTCTAAATTAAGTGAGACAGTGGTTTAGGACTAAGACTAAATAGAATTCCTTGCATCACTTGAAGAAATTAAACATCAGTGCTATTTCCTTGATTTCCCTCTAGGAACAGGTTATATATTTTTGAAAGCTTTTGCATTTTCTGTGGAAACAGATAACGTTTGATTCTCCTTAGACTTATTAATACAGAGAGCAGAGAGAGTCAACAAAGAAGCCCTGATTGCTATTCCTTAAAAGGCTTATTTATAAGAATGGGCTTTGTCTCGTGCTGAGAAACATCACCATTGCCCTAACTCTGCCTGAACTGTTTGCACAAACTAAGTGACTTACACCTAGCTCCTTTCCCTCCTGGAATCCAAGACTTCCATAGGTTCTTGGCAGAGGATGGTTCCATGACCAGATCCTAACAGATACTGGAGGCACCAAATTCCTAATGAGCCTCCCTTCTAGATAGCATTTCACATGTGTTGTCAAAAGTCGTTGCTGAGAGAATTAAGTAAAGCCCATACAGCTCCATGGGGAGAGGACTCCCAGGAACTTAGGCACCTGGTTTGCTCTGGACTTTGCTCTCTCTGTCTTTCCTCTGCTCTGATTTTGCTTGGTGTCCTCTCACTGTAACAAAGCATATCTCTGAATATGACCATGTGCTGATCCTGTGAGTAAGCTTAGCAAGTTATCAGACTAGGAATTGCTCCTGAGACCTCAGACATGATTTGGTGTTCTATATTTATGGATTTCCTGACACTCTAAACACATAATATTCCTAAAACAAATCACACTTGATCATCATGTATCAGTCTCCTACTGAGTTGTATATTCTGTTTGCCAATATTTTTGAGCATTTAAATGTTAATAAGTGACATGTATCTATGATTTTGTCTGTCAGGTTGGATACAAATGTTATAGTTCACTAAAATAAGTAAGTTTCATTTTATTTTCTGTGTTTCATTTTAATAAATGGAAAAACATTGGGACTACTTAGCATTTAAATTTTGATAGTTTTGGTAATCATCTTGTCTTGATGATTGTGAGGAAGTTTTGTGATAGATTTCTCTATTTCTTATGTGGAAATTAGCATGTATATGCTTTTGATCTATAGTGGGGTCAATTTTGATGAATCAAATGCACCTATGTTTTCATTACATTTTCCAAATATATTTCCAAAAGATCCTCAGGTTGTATTTTTTAAACACTTATTTATTTGAAATTCAGATTTATATAGAGAGAGTGAGAGAGAGACATTTTTGATCTGCAGATTCACTCCCCTGATGTCTACAACAGCTGAAGTCTAGAGCTTCTTCCAGGTCTCCCATTTGACTGGCAGGGGCCAAGTACTGTGGTCATTTTATGCTCTTTTTCCCAGTCCATAAGCAGGGAGTTAAGATCCTCCTCAGATTTTATATATATATATATATATATATATATATATATATATATATATATATTTCAATGGTTACTTTCTCCTTTAACTTTATTATTTTTATTTGCATTTTCTTCCATATTTTTATAAATTTAGCCAGTAATTTGGTTTTATCATGTTATTAAGTATATATATACTTTTCCAAATCATTTGTAAGAAATTTATTAATATGTTATATAATAATGGTCACGGAAAATGCATGATAATTCCTTCAATACAATACCAATCAATTTTCATTATACTGTAATATTGATACAAAGATAACAACTTCAATGTATTTCATAGATACAATTCTAGCTATGCAGTGATATGTCCCAGGGCCAGCACTGTGGCACAGGGAGTAACATCGCTGTCTGCAGTTCTGGCATCCCATATGGGCACCGGTTTGAGTCTCAGATGTTCCACTTCTGATTCAACTCTCTGCCATGGTCTGGGAAAGCAGTGGAAGATGGCCCAGGTGCTTGGGCCCCTGCACCCAAGTGAGAGACCTAGAACTTCGGATCAGTGAAGCTCTGGCCGTTGTGGCCAATTGGCGAGTGAACCAGTGGATGGAAGACTCTCTCTCTCTCTCTCTCTCTCTCTCTCTCTCTTTATTTCTCTCTTCCTCTCTCTCTCTCTGTCTCTCATTCTCTCTGTGCAACTCTGACTTTCAAATAAATAAATAAATCTAAAAAAATGATATGTCCCCTTCTCTTGAATTCTGCTTTAATTTTTATTCTTCCTTTCTGTTTGTTTCACTTTGCTTACCTTTCTCTGCCATTTTTTGACTTCAGTGTTTTATTCATTTATAGTTTTGATTTTTATTGACAGAACAATTTAGTGCTATAAAAATTCCTTAACGATATTTTGGAAATTCTGATGTAGAATATCTCAATTATCATTAATTTTTAGAAATCTCGTTAATTTTATTGAATTTTATATTGATTCCGAGATTTTAATTGAAAAACATTAACAAGTAATGAAACATTGTTTACATAAAAGTATAATGCATTGCAAATACAAAACAGTTCAATGTTCTGTAGCTGTAGATTAAATCTAAACATTTGCAACAGTTGCTCAGCAAATAACAGAAAGTAGCCTTGTCTTTTCATTGGAAATCTTCCAGAAAAAGAATATGAAACAATTTAAAAATTGTAGGAAAGTCATACATTCTGTGTTGAAAACACAAAGTTTCTTGGCTTTCTTGTTTGTACTTGGATGTTAGAGAACTTCAATAGTTCATAGGCTATGCTGAGACAAATTAGAAAAGGGATATAAAATAGAAATATTTGTGTATAGTACATTACCCAGAAATGTGACAAATTGGTCTTTCTAAAAATGATATGGTGCAGTGGAGACAGCTAAGAGCTTGTTAGCAATTCCTACAGGTCCCACGGGGTTCAATGAGTTCAGAAACAGAACAGAACAAGGTTCAGTATATTTTCACAGAACTCAAAAGTTTTTGCAAAACTCACTCATGAAATCTTAAGGGAAAAGCACACTTTGCTACTGTTTTTTTGGTGGTAACTTTCCGTGTTCTCAGAATAATCTTCAAAACCATTTTGAGTTGGCCTCCATGCCCCATGCATCCGGCAACATTGATAGGATTCATGCTATTCTGACAGCTGGACCTGGTAGAAACCATGTTAATAGTCAAGAGTGTCTATCAATTGTAATTATGGTAGGCAGGTTTCCTGAAGTGTTGGTTACTCTGAAGTATGTTCTGCCTATTTCTGACTCTTGTAGCAAAAGCTGTCTGAGTATTCCTTCTTTTATATTCTTCCTTTTTTCAATTTCTATACATGCAACACTGAGATTTTTAATGACCCCTAACTTTATATCCTTTATCATTCTATTCTTTTCATTTCATTAGCATTCCCTTCCATATCATGTACTTACTCATACAGGATATCCCAAAACTTTTCTGTCCTCTGCTGACTCTTTTTAGTTTCTTCTAAGGAACTGGTTAGTAAAATTAACTTCCCAGGTTCAAGCAGTCATTATGTAACTCAGAACCATAAATAACCCAAATAAGCAGCTTTTCTACTTTTTGCCTTAGCCCCATAAAATCTATGCCTAACAAGAGAACTTTTATGAAAAATAAAAAGATAAAAACATAAATCATAGTCCACTATCTAGATCATATTCTTGTCTTTAATCCAATAGATTACACTTTCTCTAAGATGTAGAGACAAAATAACTAAAATTCTTAATAAGGCCCATGTTCCAGGCCTATCTTTATTTAACTAAATTTGTAATTGTTTATTTATTTTTATTTGAAACACAGAGAGAGAGAGACGAACAGAAAGACAAAGAGATTTTCCATCCTCTGGCTTACTCCCCAATTACCCACAACAGCCAGAGCTGGGTAAGGCCAAAGCCAAGAACCTGAAACTCAATGCATTGTTATTTTCCAAGTATTTGAATCATCACTTGCTGCCTCTCAGTGTGTGCATTAGCTAGAAGTTAGAATTAGATGCAGAGCTGGGACTTGAACTCAGGTGCTCTGACATGTGATGTAGCCATAGCAAGTGGCATCCTTGGGCCTGCTGCTCCAGGTGTCCACTCCTAGGCCTATCTTCTATTTCCCTGACTTGTCCTACCAGCTTTCTCCTCCTTCACAGCAACACTCCATGGATTCCTTGCTATATAGGCATTTCATTGAATTTGCTGCCGCTGTCTGCCTCCTACCCCCAGCACCCCTCTCCCTAGTGGCGAAAATGTTTCAAGATCCTTATAAAAATTATATATAATTATGCTGAGATGATAAAGAATCTAGTCAATTTTATAGCTGTTTTTCTTTTAATAAGTAACAAAAAATGTACGACATACTAAAAACAACGTTTTTCTTAATACTAGAAATCCATGTTTGCTTATGACTGTCGTGAGAGATTGCTCAAAGAGCATAGTCAAATTTCTATTTCTGAACTTGTACTTTTACTCATGAAATAAGAAGTTGCCAATTTATTTTAATTTAGAAGTGTAAAAACAGTTTTTTTTCTTTTCTGCTCTACTAAAGTGTGACTGACAAATAAAACTGTAGATATTTGAAGTATTCCACATGATGCTTTTGCGTATATATACATTGTGAAATAATTACCACAACTGTTTTAGTCAACACATTATTTTGTCATGGAAAATATTTTGTTTAAACAAACCATCTTACAGGTGACTTTTAAAGGAAATATGCTGTCCATATTTTAAGACTTTTTTGGAAGTATATAGGCATTATAATAACATTATTTTATGGTATTTTAAACAGCTTTGGAAAACAGTGTTTTAGAAAGAGAAGGAAATCATTGATAGGAAACATTTAAATACTTGAAGAGAGAGAAAATTCCAGCGGGCTCAATAGAGAAAGGAACTGCTAATACTGACCAAGGGGAAACAGCAGAAAGAAAAAAGAGGAATTGTATTCCCAGGAGAGAATTGGAGCAAATTTTGCAATGGGAATACTACAGAAGGAAGAGGAATGCCATGGAACAGCATAGAAAGTACGGACACACAGCCGTGAGAAAGGACACCATCCATGAGTCCTACAGCTGGGGCCTGGAGGAGACTCCATGTTCTGGGAGCAAGGTGAGAACAGAGTGCAGCAGCTGGCACCACTGGTGAAATTGCCTGATGGAGCGCCATGCAAACAACACTGGTTTTGAGTCCAGCCTGGAGTCCCAGTTGGGGGCAGGATAACCCTCTAATCCAATGAGGGTAAAGCACATTTCTTTCTGCCCAACCCCTGAATGGGAGCCCAGCAACAGAAGGAGAGAAGGTTCCATCTTGACACAGATAAAGGCTGTTGTGGCTCTTGTGAGCATAACCAGGGGATTTGAGCAGAGGGAGAAATCCACATTTCCCACTTCCTATGAGTCTGGCTAGGAGATTTGAAAGGAGGCTGGGCACCCATGTAGAATTCTGAGGTGCCCCCATCGTGTCAGCATATCACAGGGTCCAGGGATCAAAGTGCCAATGTGGAGTACCCACAGACAGCTGGCCCTGGTAATGTCTCTGCTCACTCCATGCACAGGGCAGGCTAGAGGGGCAGACTGTGGGAATCCTTTAACCATGTGATAGTGTGTGGGGTATTGCTAGTCTTTGGGCAATCACTGTGTTTGGTGTCAGAGGCTCAGAGCTCCTCAACTTCTTGGGGTAGGTCATTACAGAGGATTCCATGTTCACACTGAGTACTATACAGATCCTTTGTGTAGTTCATGAAGCAGTATAGGTAAGAGTTGTGTCCTCTGTGGGCTAAGCCTGAGCATTGATCACCTTGGAAGAGAGGAGGTAGGGTTGGGATTGTGCCAACAGATATGATCATACCCTCCCCACTGTTGATAGTAGAAGAGATCTACCATGCCCTACATGGGTGTCACCTAGACTCTTGCCCTATCCTTGAGCACTGACCAGAGTTCACTAGCCCCACTCAACACATGTTTCTAGGTATTCAATGAATTCAGACATGCAACACAGCCACACAGTTCAAAAATAAAACCCATCAGTGGAGAAAACCAACAAGTGTTTCCACAAAATCCTAAAAGTAAATGCAGAAATAAAAGAAAAAATAACAAGGAATACAACATGATTTCCCCAAAGGAACACAACAACACTTCAGTATTAGAATATGTGGGTGAATAGGTTTATGAAAATACTGAAAAGGAATTTAAAAGAAGCAATGGGAAGCAAATTCTTGAGTTAAAGGAATCCATACATGACATAGATGAAAGATTTTCCCAAGAGATTGAGATGTTCAAGAGAAATCAAACTGAAATGCTAGAAATGAAGAATTCTCTGTGTCAAATAAAAATATATGGCAAGCTTAACAATAGACCTGATGGAGCAGAAGATAGAATATTCTAGCTAGGAGACAAATCTTCAGAAATGGCTCAGTCAGACCAAAAAGAAAAAAGTAAAAGAAGAAGAAGGGAGAGAGGAAGGGGAGGGGAAGGGAGAGGAGAGTAGAATGAGGAGAGGGAGAAGGAGAAGTAGAAATTTGAAAATCGACAGAGTTGGAGATTTATGGGATAATATCAAATGGCCCAACATATGGAATACTTGGGTTTTAAGAGTTCGTCAAAGTGTGGAAAGAGAGAATGAATTTGAAGGCCTATTCAGTAAAATAACCACAGAAAACTTGACTAATCTGGGGAAAGGAAGGGACATCCAAGTACAGGAAGTGCATAATACTCCTAATAGGCATGACTGGAGAAGAATTTCACCATGACACATTGCAGTAAAACTTTCAACAGTAAAACATAAAGAAAAGATTCTAAAATGTTCAAGTCAGGATATCAGATTGTTTTCAATGGACTTCCAACAATAATCACAGCTGATTTCTGATCAAAAACCCTACAGGCTTGAAGACAGTGGAGAGACATAGTCCAAATCTTAAGAGAAAAATCAAACAGTCAACCCAGAATACTGTACCCTGCAAAACTCACACTTATGAATGAAGGTGAAATAAAGACCTTCCATAACAAACAGAATTTAAAAGAATTTTTCACCACTAGTCTAGTTTTACAAATGATGCTGAAGTCCGTGCTACACATAAAACCACAGAAAGAACCCATCACTATGAAAGAATGTGAAAGCAGAGAATCTCTTAGTGGAAGCACAAAGAAAATCCAGAGCAATCAGCTGGAATATGTTAGCTGTCACAAAGCACAACAAACACGGGAGTGGAGGGAAAGTGTTTATTGGGGAAAACCCAGCAGACCAGAGGGAAGGAGTGAAGAGGGAAAAGGAGAGTAAGAGAGAAAGAGGAGAGAGGGGAGAGCAGACAAGAGGAGCCAAAGAGCAGGAGAGAAGAATAAAGAGAGCCACGTGTCCAGAGGATGGACAGAGAAGCAGGAGCAGCAAATCCCATTAGGACAGGGGTGGAGCTTGACAACAGCGGTTGGGCCATGTGGCCACCTGGTTTTCAGCAATGGGGGGGGGGAGCAGGGCATAGGATATAAATCAGGGTGTAGGTTGTACCATAGATAAAACTGTGCCAATTTCCTAACATTCCCCCCTTTTGTTTTTTATAAAGCAGGAGTCATATGGGATTATATTTGTCCCAAAAGTCCAGGAGGGGTAGAGGGATGATGATCTGTCTTTAGAGCTACTTCCTGCTGACATGGGGCGACAAGGTGCTCTTTGCTGGCATGGGGCAATATCTCAAGCTGCTGTCTCCTGGGTGGGGAGCTGAGTATATCCATGTAGCAGCATTTGGTTGACCGTCTGGTTGCTGAAGGCCTTGGTTTGTTCCATTATCACCTTAAACACTTAAACAGACACTACAGTATACAAGTCAGGGTGAGATTAGCAACCAATGATCCTAAGAGTGGCATTAACCAGGTGATGAAAGGATTTCATAGAGTAGAGGAAATGGGGTGTCTCTGGACCCTTGTGGGGACAGTTTGATGGACGTGGCTTAAAGCTGATCCCAGTCAAGACCTTGAGAAAAGCCACTCAACTTTTGTGAGTAGAGAGGTTTGTCTGTAGAGAAATTCTGAACAATCATACAACATTAAGTGGGGGAGAGGACCATCAGTACACAGAGGATGGGAGTAGAGGCTATGGTTACAAAGGAATGAGGCCCAAGTGGGCTACACACAAAGGACAGAGTCATTATTAGAGAACCTAAGAAAGGTGCTATCTAAGCTACAACTAAGTTTTCTGACTGAGAGGCAAATAGAACCTGATGGAAGGGGCTTGATAATAATCTGGTGGGCTTTGGGGCCTTGTAAATTATGAGGCCAAGACCTATCTATCTCTTCACATGGGGTGCATTATAAGGGAGGTGTGAACTTCCTTTAAGGCACCCTGTTGACTTCCATTACCTAGCTGGCCTGGGAGAAGAGCTGGCCAGGTAAAGGCAGGTGGCAACTCTAACAGGAAATTTACAGTTCTGCCTGCGATGTTATTGACACTACTTGGCCATTTCCTCAGCTGCAGTGGTCATTTTGGAAGCTGGGCTAAGCGAAGGGCTTTTCAGCTTAGAGCCAATAAGATCTGAGACTCTGTCTGACCTGGGTGTCCTTCGACTCCAGGGCAGTTCCATTTCCAGTGATCCAACTCTTGGCAGAGCTACCAGGGCTCTTCACAAGCTGACTTCTGCTGAAGCCCAGGCTTACCATTGAAAACCACTGCAGTGGATTGGCCTGTTGGGTCTCCTTGATGGCAGATCACTGTACAGAGTTACATTTAATAGGCCTGCCACCTACCTTTACATTGCTTCTGATGTCTAGCTTTCTTTTGCTCCTGGTTTTTGTTAAAGCAGACATGAGGATGCAAGTCAAGGAGGTGCTCAAATCCCATCTCTAATCTTCGGTGGCCTAAACTATAAACCTATTGTCACAGGCATGTTCTGGTAGTGGTTAATTTGAGGTAGACAATGCCCATGAGGAAAGCTATGTCCTTACTTTAAAACTTTCTTTCCCGTTGTTTGGTCTGAAAGGGAGTATTTCCTGTTTACTATTTACTTCACTGATGGTGAAGTAAATCTAGCTATGAAATTATAATTTCAGCTTTCATTTTGGCTATGCTCTTATAGAAAATGTTAGCCATCCCTTTTATAAGATATAAAGATCAAATATTGCATCTTGGAGGTTCCTTCAGATTAGAATTAGTTTCCTACCTTGAAGAGAGTAGAGAAATGAAAGAACAAGCCAGGCTTATAATAGAGAAATGGGGGAGCAAGTCCCAGATCACTGACTGACAATAGTAATACCAAATGAAAACTTAGCAAGCAGGAAAGAAGAGCCAAGAGAGGCAGAAGATAGAATATTCTAGCTAGGAGAATAGAAGAGTCAAGCAGATTCAACCATTAGATAACAACTTAAGAAAACATTTACCAGAAGGCCCAATGCCTTCTATACATTTTAAGAATACATGTATTTGGAAGCATCTCTTAAGTAACATGGTATAGCTTGTTTAACCAGTAAACTTAAGCACAAACATATAAAATGTTTTTAGTTTCTACAAACAGATTAAAACATATGATACGGAGATTCAGGTCACACAAATCAAAATACATCTTTGATTAATTTTAGCTGTTTAAATTTATGGGCAATCTTTTATCTACAAGCCAATAAAAATAAAAAAACTCTTAATAAATTTTTCCATGCACACATGCAATATGTATACACATATTACATAACATAATAGAAAAATATAGTAGTTTCAGTAATAGCTTTTTAAAAATCTAACTCCTTTTTGTAAATTACCAATTGATTTGAATTACTTTTTGTTCTTAGCAACCTCAGTTAACCATACTTTCCTTCAGTTGGTAGCTTTAATACATTATTGGCTTCATCTGTTTACAAAGCCATCTGAAAATACTGAATACAATAGATGTGGCTGGAAAAAGTCCATCGGAACCTATAGGAGAACAGCTAAACACAGAACCAACAATGTTTTAGTGTTATGAGCAGCAAATCTGATATATAAAACTGTGGATGACAAAAGACTTTAAGTTGCCATGTTTAAAATTATAAACTCATTATCCAACAAGAGTCATTTGCTTACTTCACACGGTATTTTTGAAAGCACCTGTAGGATTTTAATAAGCATTTAACTCTTTAGGCCTCTTGGGCTTTCTCATTAAGATGACCATCATGTCTAATAACACAAGATCATTAGAACTTTTAATTCTTAGACATTTGTATCAATGCCATTTTATATTATAGAAACTTAAAAGTTAGCACCACTTCGCATCTTGACAGTAATTCTAATATAGTCCAAATAGCCTGATTAGTTGGTGTTTCTACAAGATGAGAGACATATATATGCCCTTTGATTTCTTCAGTTGGGCCTGAACTGGAAAAACCAAAGTCCAAAATTTACTGGAAATTTCAGAGTCCAAATTCTTTGGAACTTTGATTTTTGATATTTTGAATGCCTGTCAAGAATGCCAAGAAGGCTCAAAATCCAAACCATCTGATTGAAATAAGATTCCTTAACATCATGACATAATATGGACCAAATTTGATCATTGTTACAAGGTGATTATTCAAATGTTTGAAAATAAGGACATATTTAAATAACCCATAGCTCTTAATAAAAACTCGGCTGTTTTCAAACAATTAGAATTTAACAGAGACATCAAGAGAACATAATAGATTAACACATTACTTTAACAGAGGATCAGATTCTAATTTATGTCAAAGGGGAATAGATTAGTATACTTGTGATATTTTTCATCTGCCAATGTCCTTGATTTATATTTATATTTGAAATAACCTGTTAAAAATCTCCAGATTTAGACAACATTTTAAAATAAGGTAACATCAAATTTCAGCCTGAGTTACATCAAAATAAACACAAATAATTTTTCTATATAATATAACATACTGAAAGTAGCAAAGTTTACATTTAGATGCATTTATCTCATTTGCCTTTACCCAATTTAAATTAGCAGTTACATCCAAATGACTTAAGATGCTGATATTATATATCTCTATCTGAATTCAATTAAAATTAAAATTGCATTCATCTAAAACAAGAACTAATTACCCATTGCTGTTTCATTGAGTACTGATTACCCAGAAACCTGTTAAAATAGATTTTAAAAATAAGTTCAGCAAGTTACAAAGCAATATTTTCAAAGTTAGTGATCTTCCTAGATTCAAAGAAAAATTAGTTACAGTGGGCCAGGTCGATGCAGGAAACCTAATTTTCCTGTCTGCCTTGCTCATGATAAAACAAAAGAGCCATCAGAAGGGTGGGATAATTTGTTTCTCAATAAGCAGGGAGCCCAAAAGGATGGGATTAGCACTCCCTTGCTATTCTTATGATAAAACTGGAACAAGAGAGGGACGAAATATCAGTTGGTGGACAAGGGCTGGAGAATGAAAGCATGGCGACAATCATTCCCAAACTGATATGACAGAGAGTAGACTTTGGGCCAGGCCTGGTTCTAAGATAAAGTCCAAATTCCTGGGTGGGAGGGTAAGGTATAGTGAGCTGAGACAGTGAAAAGTTGGGACCACATACGTGGAAGGCAGAGGTTTTGGTTAGGCCTTGACATCTAGTGGAAACCTTGGAGGCCAATAGGACTTTGGCCAGAGAGCGGTACACATAGAAGGTTTAGATCAAAGATAGAAGAGCTTGAGTATATGGGATCTCCTTCCATTTTCCTGAGCACTCATAGAAATGATAAAGATCTTGAATGTTATCAGGGTCAAACTACTCTGACTTTGAGCCAATCCCTCAGGGACAAACGCGCCACCAAGGAGGGGCCACTTTAAAGATGAAGCATTGGTGTTTGAGGGCTGGAGCCAATTTGAGAGGGACCATTTTAAAGAATAGGACAGAATGTGGTTAGAGAAAAGTTTTCATTACGACCTGTAGTGTCAGATCCGTGGATTGCAAGCGTCCTTGAATCCTGGCAGTCTGACTAACGAGAGAATATGGGAGCAGAAGGTGGGGTCGTTACCCAAGTGCCCACTGGATCCCATGGCTTAGCCTGTAAAAGGGGAACAGTTGTCACTCACACCTACTGTTGTTCAGACACAGTGTCCGTAGAGACTAAAAGCCTTAAGTAGGAGTTGTGTTTAGTGTCTAGTTCTATGACTTTTACAAGAGTCAGGCAAGTTAATGAGACAGTGGACCACAACTCAGAGTCGCTGTTAGAATTTCCCGTTCCACATCTTAACTCAGAATTTGGAAGGCTGATGTGTGGATGGAGATCACAGAGCATTTGGTGGCATGGAAGGAGTTCTAGAGGTGTGTTTTGTGACTGGTAGAAATCAAGGACCCCACAGCAGCTCAGAGGTAACCCAAAGGGAGAGCAAAGTCACTGGGAGATGCTGGATCACCAATATAAGGTTTTCCCAGCCAATGCACCAATGTTAGCTGCCATAAAGCACACCAAACATGGGAGTGGAGGGAAAGTGTTTATTGGGGAAAACCCAGCAGACCAGAGGGAAGGGGTGAAGAGGGAAAAGGAGAGTAAAAGAGAAAGAGGAGAGAGGGGAGAGCAGACGAGAGGAGCCAAAAGAGCAGGAGAGAAGAGCCAAGAGAGCCACGTGTACAGGAACAGTCCCTTTTAAAACTTTTCCAGAGGGTGGACAGGGAAGCAGGAGCAGCAAATCCCATTAGGACAGGGGTGGAGCTTGACAACAGCAGTTGGGCCATGTGGCCACCTGGTTTTCAGCAATGGGGTGGGGGGGTCAGGGCATAGGATGTAAATCAGGGTGTAGATTGTACCATAGATAAAACTGCAACAGTTTCTTAACAGAATATTTATGGAAAATGACAGTTCAAAGTCACTACTTGTCAATAGTGTTTCTGAATGGAAAAGGCCTAAATTTTCCAATTAAAGATATAGGCTGTCTGAATGAATTAAAAAATATAAGACCCATGTTTTTGCTATCTACAAGAAACACGTATTATCATCAAAAATACATGTAAACTAAAAGTGAAAGGATGGAAAAAGATATTCCATGCTAACAGAAAGCAAAAATGAGCTGTAATATCCTTCTTACTTTCAGACATAATAGACTTTAGCAACAACAACAACAAAAACAAAACTGTTACAAGACAATGAATGACATGATGTAATAATAATTAATTGATCAATTCAACAGGAATATGTAACTATAATAAATATATATGCACAAAATGCCAGGATATCTGGCTACATAAAACAAATGTTAATGGATCTAAAAGGAGACATAGACTACAATACAATAGTAATATGAGACTTCAACACCCCACTTTCATCAATGAACAGATCAACCAGAAAGAAAATCAACAAAGGAACAGCAGAGCTCAATAATACCAGGGACAAAATGGACCTAACTGGAATCTGCAGAACCTTGCGTTCTAAGTGGCAGAATACATATCATCAGTACACAGAACTTTCTCTAGTATGGCCCATATGCTAGCTCATAAAACAAGTTTCAGCAAGTTAAAAAAAAGGAATGAAATTGTACCTGCATCTTTTCTAATCACAATGAAATGATGCTGGAAATTAACAACTCATGAGTTTAGGAAATATGCAAACACATGGAGACTGAAAAACATGCTTCTAAGTGAACACTAGGTCATAGAAAAAATCAAATAGCAAACAAAAATTTCCCAGAAATGAATGAAGATGGCAATACAACCTATCAAAATTATGGGATAAATAAAAAGGAAGGTTAAAAAGGAAGTTTACAACAATTGGAGCCTACATCAATACATTAAAAAGAAATCAAATAAATGAGCTTTTAATGTGCCTCAAGGACCTGGAAAAACAGAAACCAGATCTAAATAAAAAAAATCGAAACAAAAAATACAAAAGATCATAGTAATGAAGAGCTAGTTTATTGTAATAATAAAACAGATACATCATAGGCCTAACTAATCAAAAAAATTATAGAGAAGACCCAAATTAATAGTCAGAGATGTGAAGGATATGTAACAATGGATATCACAGGAATAAAAAAGAATCATCAGGAATTACTACAAATAGCTATATGCCAACAAATCAGAAAATAAAGAAAAATGGATATAATCCTAGACACATACAATCTACCAAAATTGAGGCAAGAGGCATGGAAAACCTACACAGACCAATAACCAAGTTAGAGATTTAATCAATAATAAAGACCCTTTCAACCAAGAAAATTCTTGGATTGCATGGCTTCACTGCTGAGTACTCAAACTTTTAAAAAAGAACTAATTCCTATTCTTAAGCTATTCAAAATAACTGAAGTTGAGGAATCCTCTCCTCTCAAATTTATTATATGAGGCCAGCATCACCTTAATTTCTAAACCAGAAAATGATACAACATAAAAAAAAAAAACACTATAGACCAATATCCCTGATGGACATAGATACAAAAATTCTTAACAAAATACTAGCTGAGTCCAACAACACATCAGTAAGATCATTCACTCTGACCATATGGGATTTATCCCTCATTTGCAAGGATAGTTCATCACATGCAAATCAATAAATGTGATACATCATATTAACAAATCAAAGAATTAAATCCATCAGAGTATCACAATAGATGCAGAGAAATCATTTGATAAAATATAACATTCTTTCATGATGAGGACCATGATGAGGACATTCTTCAAAAGAATCAAGGCAATATATGACAAACCACAGCCAGCATCATATTGAGTGGGGAAAATGAGGAACCATTTCCATTAAGATCTAGAATTTGAAAAGATGCTCACTTTCACCATTGTTATTCAGTGTAGTCCTGGAAGTTTTAGCAAGAGCCATTAGGCAAGAAAAACAATCAATAGGATACAAATGGGGAAGGAGGAAGTCAAATTCTCCTTGTTTGCACATGACATGATTCTGCATATAGGGGAACAAAAAGAATCCACTAAGAGACTATTAAAACTCATAAGAGATTTTGGTAAAATTACACGTTATAAAATCAACATAAAAAACCAATAGCCTTTGTCTATATAGAAAATACCATGACTGAGAAAGACCCAAAATCAGTCCCTTTCCAAATAGCTACAGAAATCTAAATAGTTTGGAAGAAATGTAATCATTAGATAAAAGTTATCTATGATGAAAATTACAAAAATTAAAGAAAGAATTAAAAGAAGAAACAAATAAATGGAAAAATCTTCCATGCTCACGTATTGGAAGAATTATTATCATCAAAATACTATAAAAACAATTTACAGATCCAATGTAACCCCAGTCAAAATACCAATGACATTCTTCTCAGATCTAGAAAAAATGATGCTAAAATTCACATGAAAACACAAGAGACCCCAAATAGCTAAAGTAATCTTACACAACAAAAGCAAACCTAGAGACACCACAATACCAGATTTCAAGACATGCTATAAGTCAATTATAAACAAAACAGCCTGACACTGGTCCAGAACTAATCACGTAGACCAATGGAACAGAATGGAATCCCTAGAAATAAGTCCACACATCTACAAACAACTAATCTTTGACAAAAGATCTAAAATCAATCCCTGGAGGGAGGACAGTGTCTTCAACAAGAGGTGCTGGGAAAATTGGATCACCACAGGTATGAAACAAGACCCCTAATTTACACCTTATACAACAATCACATCAAAACGGATCAAGGATCTAAATCTACTTGATACCATCAAATTACTAGAGGAGAAAAGTGGGGAAACTTTGCAAGACATTGACACAGGCAGACTTCTTGGAAAAGACCCCAAAAGCACAGGCAATCAAAGCCAAAGTGGACAAATGAAATTAAATAAAGCTGAGAAGTTTCTGCACTGCAAAGGAAACATTCAGCAAAGTGGAGAGGCAAATAACAGGACTGGAGAAAATATTTGCAAACTTTGAAACTGGTAAAAGACTAATATCCAGAATCTATGAAGAGCTCAATAAACTACCAATAAAACACTCTATTTAAGAAATTGATAAAGGATGTGAACAGGCATTTTTCAAAAGAGGAAACTCAAATGGCCAACAGGCACATGAAGAAAAACAAAAAAAAGCTCAGGATCACTAGCCATCAGGGAAATGCCAATCAAAATCATAGTTAGGTTTTACCTCACCTGTTAGAATGGCTGTCATATAGAAATCAACCAACAATAAATACCGTTGAGAATATGGGGAAAAGATTCCTAATCCATCGTTGGTGTGCATGCAAGCTAGTACAACAACTGTGGAAGATAGTATGGAAATTCCTTAGAAAGCTGAAAATAGATCTACCATATGACCTAGCCATACCACTCTTGGGAATTTACCCCAAAGAAATGAAATTAGCATATGAAAGTGAGCTGTAGCCCCATGTCTATTGCATCTCAATTCACAATAGTAATATGGAATCAACACAGGTGCCTATCAACTGATGACTGAGTAAAAATAGTGGGATATATGTAGTACAGAATGCTATTGAGCCATAAAAAAAGAATGAAACCCTATATTTCACAACCGAATGGATGTAACCGGAAAAATTATACTAGTGACATAGCCAGTCCCAGAAAGACAAAAAACATATGTTTTCCCTGGTCTATAGTAACTAATAGAGTACAAAAAATGTAATGTGTACTTATTTGCATTGTAATCTGCATAAAATCATTCCTGTGCATAAACTGTTGAGAGGAAATGGCTTAAAGTCTAAATGAACTTAACTATTATAATCACATGGGCAGTATTTGGATGGTGCACTGTCATGGGCTGTATTTCATTGAAAGAAATAAAGAATGACTAATTGACAAAAAAAAAAAAAAGATTATTTTGGTGAAATGGTGATTTAGAAATTCAATTATTGTTTATGCCCATTGTCTATATTACAAGTAAACTAGAATCTTTTAGCTTTTACATGTGAAACCTATTATTTGGTGAAATTAAACCTTTTTAATATAATGTAAATTTAAATTTTTTTCTTAAAAACTAAAAAAAAGTAGAAAAAGAAAAAGAAGGAAAGATGATGGTAAGGAATGATAGAGGGATGGGGGAATATCATTGTGTTTTTAGACTTGCATCTAAAATGCATACTCTGTTAAAAATTGATTAAAATTAAAATAAAATTCAATAAAATACATTAATAACATTTTATTTAGTTATTTTTAAAAAGTGAATGGATATTTTAACTTGCTGAGGAGGATAATGAGTCTCATTAAGGCTAACCCCACCTTACAATGGCATTCAGAAATTGTGTGTCAGACCTGGAACTTAAAATCATTTCCTTGGGGTCAGCATTGTAGTATAGTTTGTAAAGTAGCCACCTGTAAAGCTGGCATCCCATATGGGTACTGGTTTGAGTCCTGGCTACTCCACTTCCAATCCAGCTCCCTGTTAATGAGCCTGTAAGACAGCAGAAGATGGCCCACATCTCGGGTCCCTGCAACCTTGTGCTCCTGATTTCTGGCTCTGGCCTATCCTGGTCCTGGCTGTTGTAGCCAACTGGGGAGTATACCAGCAGATGTAGGATCACTCACTCTCTCCTTCTCTCCCCCCACCTCTGAAACTCTAACTTTCAAACAAATAAATGGATCTTTAAAAAATTAATTTTTCCTTTGTTGTAAAATCTCTGCTCTTTCATGTCACACTAGGGTCTCTTAAACAGTGACTATTTTTTATATAATGGCTACATGTTTTTATTGACTGGCTTAAAAATCTCAACACATCAGGAAAAATTTCTTATATGTACTAACATATTAACTGAATTATTAAAATTATGGGACACTAAAATAAGTACCTTATGATATATCATGTAAACAATTATGTGCAGCACTTTTTCTTGAAGGAAGGTTTGGAAAGTGGGACAATTTTAGAGAAAACTCTATTTTTTTTTCTTAACTATAATTTATGTACCATCAAACTCATTGTTTTTGATGTACAGTTCTCTGTTTTGAAAGTGTCCTTGGTAGTACAACTATTACCATAATCAAGACACAGACCTATTCCATCACTCCACAATATTATACCAGTATTCTTTGTGTTTCAACTCCTATACCCACCATTAACCCTTGCCTCTCATTGATTAATCTGATCTATTTTTGTTCCCCCAGATTTTCCTTTTCAAGAATTTTCTATAGTGGTTGGCGTTGCAGGTACAGTGGATTAAACCACCACTTGTGATGCTGGCAACACATGTTGGAGTGCTGGTTTGAAATCAGCTGTTCTACTTCCAATCTAGCTCCCTGCTAATGCATCTGGGAAAGCAGCTTAAGATGGCCCAAGTACTTGTGACTCTGCCACACATGTGGAGACCCAGATGGAGTTCTAGGCTGAAGGCTTCAGCCTTATCAAGCCCTGGCTATTGCAGTCATTTGGGGAGTAAAGCACTAGGTGGAAAAATTGCCCATTTCTACTCTTTCTGTATATCACTGTGCTATTCAAATAAATAAAAAAAAATAAAGACTTGGGAAAGAAAGTATGTAATATAATTGTATTCATTCAGAATGCAGTCCTTTGATTGTAACTGTCTCAGCATAAATTTTTTTAGGAAGTTTATTCATTTACTTGATTCAGAAAACATTTAATTGCATGGATGTATAACAGTTTACCTATTTACTCATGAAATTTTCTTTCTAGATTTTGGAAAGGATAAAAAAATCAAACAGATTTGCATAAAGTTTTTGTTTGAATAAGTTTAATTTTCTTTGAGTAAATAACAGTGAGATTATCTGTTTTATGGTAAGTGTATGTTTAACTTTATAAGAAAGTACCAAATCATTTTCCAGAATTATTATAAGATAAAGTAAATTTAACTTTGTGTTTTTACTGTGTATGTTAAAAAGCATATTTTTGACACTAATATTGTGTTTTAATCAATTGGGAACTGCTATGATCAAATAGCTGAAACCTTAAACATATTTTCACGTTAATAAAATTGATTTCACAGTATTTGGACCTTTATCTTAATAATGGAAAGTTAGAGATAATAATGATAACAAGTTAGTACTAAGTTAAATATTATAAATGAATATGTTCTTTGGTGCTTTTCTCATTTAAATGATGAATATGCACTTCAAATTTTAATTAATTCTAATATTAAAGTATAAATGAAACTAAATCTTTCTAATAATTAGAGTAAATATGTTAAAGTTGGAATTGAGAAAAGTTTCTTTTGAAAATACATTTAACTTGAAATATTGTGAAAATGCAGAGTTAACTGCAGAGAAAATGTAGCTACATTAATTTGGTCTGAGTCTTTCAAAGTTGCTTTTTGTTTTCAAGGATACACTCTAAGGCATACCATTTATGATCAATTGGTTTGCTTCTAGAAAATACTAAAGGATATACCAAAAATAAGGAGTCCAAATGGAAATAATCTGATTTTTTTTAGGTGGATGAACCATTCACATACATTCACACACACACACACACACACACACACACAAATCTGAGTTTAATATTTTCTCCTATTTACTGAAGAAAACCTAAAGAATATCATTTGATTGTAGTTCATTCACCACACATCACTCACCTGCTTATATTTTAATCAAGAGAGAGCAATTGTTATACTTGACTAACATCATGTCTTAAAACTTTAACAACCATTTACAACATTTCACTGTCTCTGTGTTTCTTAAATCTTCAACAACTCTTTATTCATTCCCCATATTATGATGATTCCCTCTAAAGATATACTACTGGTCATACTTTCACTTCTATATTCTTAGTAATTTTTAATCTTATATTTCCTATTTTGTCTTTATTTTCTCATCAAATGTCCATATTTCTAGACTTAATTACAGTTTTGTACTTGTGTCTCACATGACCTTCAGCATTTATGGCAATATAAATTGTTTTCTTGTAAATGACTCTCAGTCCGTTTTGTGTTGTTATAACAAAGTAACTAAGATTTGGTACTTTATAAATCAAAATGGGTTTATTTAATTCATGACTCCAGAGGCCCAAAGCATAGTGCCAGCATCAGCTTCCTGCGAGGACCTTCTGGTGAACAATTACCTGGCAGGAGTCATATGAGACATAAATACTGCAAGGCAGAGATCCATCACTTGGTAAGAAAAGAATCAAAAGTATATGCCAAGGAAGCAAGAACACATGATGAGGAAGCCAAACGCATTTTAAAACATCCCCTTATGACCAATCCAGTCCCTCAAGATCTAACCCACTCTGGAGACATGGTCATGAATCCCTTCTGAGATCAAATCACCTTGCACTCATAAAAGGTGTTACCAGCTTTCAAAAACATGGGTTTTGGGATAACTCCTCCAACATGTGAATCTTTGGGATACAAAGAATAATAGCATCAGCAAAACATTTAAGCTCCAACTGAAACTCTCATCTGAAATGAAAAATGAAATATCTTATGAAATATAATATTTCTCCATAAACTTAGTGAACTTTTACTTGGTGTGGTAAATAAATAACCCTAATATAGAGAAAACAATATCCTGTGTATCACCCCTTAGTTTTCTATGAGCTCTTTGATTAGTAACTTAATATAAAAGCTGATTTAAAAAAGTGTATAAATGTTGTTTTATTAAATTTATATGCACATGTGGATTTCATAAAAGGGAAGAGTCTGAAGAAATGGCCAACACGTGAAGATTTTATCTTTTTTATATTCCTTATACAAAATGTGTTATATTTGTAAAGAGATAGCAGGACAGAGACATATGGAGTAGAATACTAGGATCTAGGAACACTACTAACAGATACATGGGGAAGGAGTTGGCAGGACCTAGAAGCCAGTGGAAGATGACAGCTATGTCAAAGAATTTATTTGTTCAGATACACTGTAGCCTTAGTGAATAAGGTTATTTTCTGGCCTTGGCAAGTGAAGGACATCCCTCCCAAAATAATTTCATGGCGTATTGCACTTAGGAAGAGACAGGCCAAATTATCCCTTCCAAAGGAACACCTTTTCAAGTGAACTTAACTTGAAATAAACAATCCAACAACTCAGTGCATTTTTAGATAACCTGTCTTTAACTCTTTCACTAAAATTCTCTCTTTCTTTGTATCTACTCAACTATTATAGTATTAGTTCCAGATCCTACATTTCTCCTTTCATGTGTTACTTCTGGTTTAAATTTTTTTAAATTTATATTCTATTTTTTGAAAGAAAGAGAAACAGGCATCAACCATATGCTGAAATGCTTACAACTACTTTGGATAGGCAATCCAAAGATATGAGCCTAGATCTCTCCAGTTTTCTCACATGGATGCAGGGACCCAAGTACCTGATCCATCATCTCCAGCATTTTCAAGAAGCTGGATTGGAAATTGGAGAGCTGGAACTCAGTCATGCATTCTGTTGGGATGCAGACATCATAAGCTGCAGCTTAACCACCACACCACATTTCTGCAACATGAATATAATTTCTGATGCTTTCTAGTCTCCTCAAGAAGGAATACTCTGAATGGCTTTTACCTATTTCCTTGATTATTCGGTGTTCTCCTAAATTGCCTCATATCTCCAGACCTTCTCCATTATTACCCATGTTATATTATCCTCCAAAATAAGCACTCATTTACTCAGGTTTATTTCAGCAACTGCATTTGATCCATATATTACCCATGTTATATTATCCTCCAAAATAAGCACTCATTTACTCAGGTTTATTTCAGCAACTGCATTTGATCCATATTGACAGCTCTCATTGGTTGATAGTCTTTCGATGAAGCCAAGATGGCTCTCTTTTGAGTAGCAGACACTTGTCACATATTTATACACTTGTTCAATGCACATTAATTTCTACTATCAATGTTATGCTCTACGGACATTGTCATGAAAAAATGGTATGAAATTTTTCCAAATGTAGATTTTACCCAATTCTAAAAGACTCTGAAAACACGTATATTTGCCATCAATTAAGAAAGAAAATCCAGGAAAAAATATGTCCTTTCAAAAGTCTCATGACAAACCTCAGACTCTGAAAGTCATATAGTGGTGCCTTTGAAGTTATTTCATTTCCCTTTTCCCATAATTATTCATGATAATTTTATTATACTCCTAAACAAGCAGAGGATGAAGAACAAGAAATAACACAAAGGAACCACTACATAAATTAAAGAGTTTTTCTTAAACCTGGGCCTCACTTATATTACCTATAATTTCTCCCATTTTTTAATACTTGTTTATTTATTTGAAAGAGTTACACAGAGAGGAGAGGCAGAGCAAGATCTTCCATTTGCTGGTTCACTACCCAAATGGCTTCAAAGGTCAGAGAGAGGCCAGGCTGAAGCCAGGAGCTTCAGCCATTATCTCATATGGGTACAGGGGTCAAAGTACAGAATCTCTGTACTTTCTTCTCAATTTTGCTGTGAATCTAAAACTCCTATAAAAGAATAAACTCTTACATAAAGTTCATAATAAAAGACTATGACACTCACAGAGCAGAAGGCTGGAGAGGGGCCCAAGGAACTACACTGACTGCCAATTTTTGACTCCACATTAGGGCCTTCTTTTGAATGAGGCACAAAAGCTATTTTTTGCAGGGTTGTGTGACTACCAGAGAAAGCTTTGGGAAGCATGATCAGGGACTGAGAATTATGTGACCAATTTATAAACAGCATCAGCAACACAGTGAAAAGCCCTCTGCCTTCGTAGTTTTGTTGAGTAAAACCATCCCAACAAGCCACTGGTGTTTAAGGATACAATCGGGAAATCAGGAACCGCATTAGCTGAATTTGAATGCGGTTAATGTTAGTACAAGAACGAATAATTATTACCATTACTGAATGTGATTTATTCCAACAAGAAAAAAAAAAGAGAAAATTTATCAACAGAGAACCATTTAAGAGAGATCCAAGTAAACAAAACAGAGTGATACTGGGATACTTTTTCTTCACTCCTGAAAGGAAGATGCAAGGCAGCGGAGTGATGGAGATCTCTGAGCCTGTTCAGGCTTACTTTGAGCTGGGGCAGCTGTGATAGCTTGGTCCATACAGAAGATATATGGGCTACATGAAGATATTAAGCTCTCCAATGTTCCTAAGGTTATAATGCAGGAGGAAGAGAGGGAAACAGAGGGTGACTCATGGGCTTTTTAGCCAGATCTGAATGCCTTAAGGGCTGATTCTGAGGCCAGAGTGCTGTTTAGGGCATTTGTCATTCTGTGAGTCGGCAGTGTATCCCACTTCCCATGTTGGACCACTCTGTACTTTTTAATTCTATCAATTATTATTAGCAGATACTGGCCTTATTTATGTGATCCATTTGATACTTAATCCTATCTTTATGATCAGTTATGAACTGAAACTGATCATTTTAACTAGTAAGATGGCATTGGTACCTGCCAACTTAATGAGATTTGGAGTCCCATGACACGTTTTTAGCTCTACCATTAGGGGTAAGTCCAAATGAGAGTGTGTCAAACTGTACATCTCCTCCCTCTCTTGTTCCTACTCTTATTTTTAACAGGGATCAATTTTCAGGTGAATTTGAACACCTATGAATAATTCTGTGTTAATTACAGAGTTCAACCAGTGGTATTAAGTAGAAAAAAAAAATACTAAGAAGAATAAAATAGTAAGCTGTTCCTCAACAATCAGGACAAGGGATAATCAAGTCATTGCTTCTCATAGTGTCAGTTTCACTTCTACAGGTTTCCTTTTAGGTGCTCAGTTAGTTGTCACCCATCAGGGAGAACATATGATATTTATGACTTTTGTACTGGCTTATTTCACTCAGCATGATGCTTTCCAGATTCCTCCATTTCGTTGCAAATGACTGGATTTATTTATTTTTTTTTTTTTTACTGCTGTGCAGTATTCCATAGAGCACATGTCCCATAATTTCTTTATCCAATATTCTGTTGATGGGCTGGATAAAGAAAAAATGCAATTTTATATGCTTGTGATTTTCAAAATGTTTTTTAGATGTTGAAGATGGAAGTTAATGATGTCCACACCTAAACAGCCCTTGCATCTCTTATAGTTCTTCCTGAGATATTGGAAGTATATTAAATTCTGCATTTCACTGTGTTTCTGATATGTTATGAGGGAGAGATTGTTTTCCTCCTACTCCTGGGACAGACTTCTCTCTAGTGTCACTGTGGCAACAATTAACATGTTATGGAAGCATAACTATTTAAATTACTTGCTTTTTAAAAAATATGATGATTTCCTACTCTTCACTGTAGTAGACTAGCCACTGTGACTCTTCCAGACAGATATGCCTCTAAGGATAATATGCACAATGGATTCCAAAGACTCAATACAATAATCATGTCATCAAAAGATTTCGTTTTGACTATCTATTGGATAATAATGTTTGGGATGTATTTGTGTAGCCTACTGTGAATCTTATTTGTTATGTCACCTCAACCATTGTTCATTTGTGATACTGTAATTAAGCACATTTGAAGAGAACCTTAGGAAACCCTTTCTGCTCTTTAATTTCAGCCAGTAACACTGCTAAAATGAGTTTTCAGATTCACAGACTCTTGAATATATCAATGCATTGTTCATTTTTATGTGGTTGATTTTATATCTGTGCCTATGTTCTAAGGAAAAGTCTATACCCTAAGGTATTGCAGAGTCAGAGAATATGTAAGGAAGAAGTGGCTTCCCAAATATTATTGTGAGCAAACTCACTTACTGAGGGCAGAACAAATAACACATAATGCATTTTTTTAGGAATTATTGTTTCAGTGGTTTCTTGGGCCTCTTAAAATCTCTTGAGTAAGCCAAATACACATTATGCAAGAAATAAACAAGTTAGAATTTTCCACTCAGAGGTTTGGATGCTGTTTTTATGAAAGCCATGTTTGGGCTTTGTAGCTACAGCAGCTCCCTCAGAGAGTCACTCCTTAGGATTAAAAAAAATACTAATATCTGGAACCATATGAAAGACAATACAAAAAATCACATAACCAATACAGCATAGGCCCAGAGATATACTTTTCAATTTATTTTTCCAAGATAGGTATGCCTAAAAATATATAGTATTTTTTAAAGTGTGGGTAAATCCTGTCATTTATTTATTTATTTGATAGGGAAAGAGAGTACATATGCATTCCCATCAGCTGGCTTATTCCCCAGATACCTGTGAAGGCCAGGGCCAGGCTGAGCTTGAAGCTGGGAGCCAGGAACACAATTCAGTTCTCCCACATTAGCGACCAGATTTCAATTACTTGAGGGATCACTGCTACCTCTCAAGGCCTGCATTAGAAGGAAGTTGGAGTCAGGGAGCTAGAGCTAAGTGTTAAATCTATGCATACCAATATGGGATGTGGGCATCATAACAGTTGGGAAAAATACCTAACCTTGTAAATCATTTTCTCTATATTTTTATATTAAAGATCACCTTATATGTGCAAATCACATTGTATTTTACAGTAACACTGCATACAAACAAACAACCCAGTTAAGAGATGGGCCAAGGACTTAAACAGACATTTTTCAAAAGAAGAAATTCAAATGGCCAAAAGACACATGAAAAATATTCAAGATCTCTAGCAGTCAGGGAAATGCAAATCAAAACCACAATGATGTTTCACCTCACCCCAGTTGGAGTGGCCCTCATACAGAAATCAACAAACAACAAATGCTGGAGAGGATGTGAGGAAAAGGCCTCCTAACTCACTTGGTGGGAATGTAAACTGGTAAAACCACTATGAAGGATGGTATGGAGATACTTCAAAAATCTGAATATAGACCTACCATATGGCGCAGCCATCCCAATCCTGGGAATTTACCCAAGGGAAATGAAATCAGTAAGCAAAAGAGCTATCTGTACCTCCATGTTTATTGCAGCTCAATTCACAGTAGCTAAGACATGGAATCAATCTAAATGCTCCTCAACCAAAGATTGGATAGAGAAATTGTGGGATATGTAAACTATGGAATACTACACAGCATTAAAAATGGATGTAATCTGGTTATTTGTGACAAATGAAACAAACTGGAAAGCTTCATACTTAGTGAAATAACCCAGTCCCAAAGAGACAAATACCATATGTTCTCCCTGATTTGGGAGAATTAATAGCGCTCCTAAAATGAAAGCTATAGAAGCCAAAATGACACTTTTAGAATCAATGATTTGAATAGTCCTTAATCTGACTGTCAAGGGACAGTTTATTATGTTACATTTGTTTTCTTTATTTCTTTTTCTTTTCTCTTCTTCATACTTATGTTGAACTTTTCATGTAATAGAGTTAATCATATGTATATTAACTCATTAGGCAAAAGATCCCAGTAAAAAATAAGAGGGGGGAATAAGAGAAGAAGCAGGCAGTCTATAACTGTAAATCAGTATAGTTCTTCACACAGCCCTTATTTAAAAAAATAAGTTATACCATAAATACTTACCTTCAATTAAAGAGCATAAAGCAATATTTTAAGCAATATGTTAATGAACTTAATTTGAAAAGTGTATTGTGGTACTCTATGCCATATAATTCATTAATACTATCAACAATAATCAGATGGAAGATGACCATTTCTCGTGCATACAGTAACAATCATTCTTTATTCAAATTCAAAATTGCTGTTCTAAGTGACTGCAAACTATAGCTGAGTTTTCACAAAGAAACTATTCTATTTCAGGTGAGAAAATGATGCTCTCATTATAGCAAATCTCCGTGTGCTGAAAGACAGTGTAGTCAAGTGGAAAGAACTCTGGATTTGGGGACCACAAGGTGAATATCATAGATACATGTATGCAACTCATCTAATTTTCTTGAACCCCAATTTTAGCATTAAATTGCTAATGATGATGATGATCCTATGTTTGTTGTTATTCATGATAGTTGAAAACTGTTGCAAAAACCTACCCATGGGATCCTATAAAAGTAAAAGGATATTAATGGAAAAGTTTGTCAAATTCAGTGAAGCGGGGCCTGAGTCATGGTACAGCAGGTTAAGCCACTATGTGATGGCAGCATCCTATATCTGAGCACTGGTTCAGGTCTCACAGCTCTGCTTCTGAACTAACTCCCTGCTAGTACGCATTGGGTATGTGGTAGAAGATGGCTCAAGTATCCAGACATCTATGACATACGTTGGAGATCTGGGATGGAGTTTCAGGCTCCTGGATTTGGCCTTGTCCAGCCCTGGTTGATGTTGTTATTTGGGGAGTGATACAGAGTACGGAAGATTTCTTTCTCTCTCTGTTTTCCCCTGCCTCTGTAATAGAGTCTTTTTATTTTTAAATTTTATTTAGTTTGTTTAAGGAATTTATTGATACATTAGATGCTCAGGGTCACAGCAAATGCACGATAATTACTACAACACAATTCTTATGTTAATATGATATTAATGCAAATGTAACAGATTTAGTGTAGCTTGTAGATTTGATTCTTTCATAAATGATTTTTTATTTATTTGAAAGGTGGAGATACGGAGATGGGGAAAGAAAGAGAAAGAGATCTTCGAGTCTCTGGGTAACTCCTTATATGGATGCAAAGGCTGGGGCTGGATCATTCCAAAGACAAAGAGTCAGGGGCTTCATCCAGGTCTCCCACATGGGTGGCATGATCCAAACACTTGGGCCATTTCTGCTGCTTTTCTCAGGCCCATAAACAGGGAACTGGATCAGAAGCAGAGCAGCTGGGACACTTACAGGTGCCCATATGGGATGCTCATGTTGCAGGAGGCGGCTTTAACCTTTCCCAGTAGACAGAATTCTAATAAAATTATACTTCCCTTCCTCCCACCTTCCCTCCTCTTCCTTCACTCTCTCCTTCTTCCCTCCTCTTTCTTTCTCTCCTTCCCTTTCTCTCTCTTTCCTTCCATTACTCTGCCTTTTGAATATATAAAAATAAATCTTTGAAACACAATAAAATAATCAGTGAAGTGTGAAGTGAAATAACCAATACGGTACCCATGTTGATTGCTTAGTTCTGACAGTTATGTAAGACATCTATCTGAGGGAAGGCCGGGTGAAGGGTAAAATGAAATTTTTTGTTTTATTTTTGTACCACATTTCTGTTAAGACTAAAATTATCGCAAATTAAAATTTTAAAAACTGCTATTGCATAATATGTTGGGTAGTTTTATATTCTGCTCTTATGACTGGAGGGAAGTGCATGTATATCAGAACAGAAAGAGGAGGTAATCCATATTTAATACTCACTTTCCCCTCTCTCCTGTACATTTATTGCACAAATCCTTGGAAAGGAGGAGCTGCAATTCCTTATAAATAGTTACCTTCGAGTTCCTGGCTGCTGCCTTGAGACTCAGGGCTTTTACTTTATGAATAATAAAAAGCAAAATTGAACCTCTCTGTGTCCAAACTAATGTAATAATCACAGTCCTGTGAACATCATGGGTTTGAAGTAAAATCTAGAGTGAGCCAATTTAGCAGTGACAACTGACAACTCAGCTGCAAATGGCAAAGAGCAACCTGCACTGTCCCCCGCCTGACCACGCTGCTGGGTTCATGAAAGGTCCCCACTACTTGCTCTTCTGTGCTGTTTGCAGTTAACTTCCAGATGTCAAGCCAGCTGATGGTTCACACCCAGAGAGACTCCAGACCAAGCCAAGATACAGCATCTCCCCTGTCAGTTATGTGTTTTCTTCTTTCCTTTTTGCATATGATAAGAGCTATTTGGAAAGGTGCCTTATTATTTAAGGTCAGATGGAAAATTCAATGATTGAAGACAACTTTAACATGGAAGTATATAATTAAGATAAAGTTTACTTCCAAGAAATATCCATATATCTATATATATATATTTTCAAAATTTGGAAAAATTATTATTTCTGAATGATGTTCTTCATATTTTAGACTAAGAGTGTGCTACTTCAGTTTATACTTCATGACTCCATGTATTTGTTTTTACCCCAAAGGCTGAATAATCTGAATAATCATAACTCCATTTCAATTAAAATTTTGAACCATTCAAAAACTTTTTAAAATATACTGATTAATGTGTCTTAGGTGCTTATTATGCATATGGCTGTGTTTTAAGGTCTTATCCTGTGTTATCTCTTTATTTTAATTATTTTACTTTAAATCCTTCATATTTTATTGTTTTTATTACTTTATTTTGCAAATGTTTGATTAGCATACAACACTTTTATGTTTTTATGTAGTATAGAGCAATATTCCAACACATTTGCCAGCAAAAGAGGAATAGTCAACTAGCCTTTTCCTTATATTTTCTCATTCTGAAACCTATCAACTCTCATCTACTAGTCCTTTATCTAGCATATAACTCATTACTGTGAATTATACTCAGTCACCGTACTGTGAAACATAAAAATCTATTACTTCCATCTGACTAATTTCTGGTACTGTTGTCCAACCCCCTTCTATCTCAATCATGCACACACTTTACTTGCCATTGTAATCACTATTCCAAGTTCAGATCAACTTTTTTTAATGTCTACATAGGAGAAAAAATATGTAGTATTTCTTTTTCTGGGGCTGGCATATTTCACTTAATGCAATGATTTCTAGTTCCATCTGTTTTGATGCAAGTGTCAGTGTCAGGGTTTCATTTTTTTGTATGCCAAAAAATTCTATCTTATATGTATATCACATGGTCTTTAATCATTCACCCTTCAATGTACACCAAGGTTGAGTTCATATCTTGAATATTTTGTGTAGTGCTGCAATGAATATGAGAGTGCAGGTATCTCTTTCATTTGCTTTGGATGTATTCCCAGAAACGGGACAGCTGAGTCGTATGGTACATCTACTTTTCCTGTTTTGAAGAACCTCCATTTTTTCCCCACAATGGCTATTTTAATTTGCATTCCCATCAACAGTATATAACAGATTTGTTTTCTTCATTTCCTCATCAGCATTATTTTTTGTTTCTTGAAAACATCCATTCTAACTGGAGTGAAATGATACCCTGTAAACCAGAATTTCCCTGTGGTTCATGATATTGAGCATTTTCTCAGATAGTTGTTGGATGTTTATATTTCTTCCTTGGCAACAGTATATTAAAATATGTGTGCTATTATTTCCATGTTTTACATAATTTGATAACATTAAAGATTCCATTTATGGGAAGTGAGGGAATAAGAACAAAGCTCAAGTAGTCCGACTCCTGGACTCCTGATCCATTCTCTTAACCTTTACTCTATAGCACCCAGCCCTTTTCATGTCAATAAGTACTGTTCTCAAATAAAATTTTATTACCATTGTGTCTAATTTTCATTTTATTATACAAATCATGTGTAATTGTGTGTCTTCTTGGCCTTACATAAAAATAAACATTTTAGTTTCAAGTAGTTGTTTTATCACAGAAAGAATTACAAACTCAAAATATAAAATTTAATCATAAAGTGACGAATTTTGTGAAATATGTACCAATAATCTATAATGCAAAAGACACCTACTGAGCTTGTAAAAACCAAAAACATCTTCAAACCTTACATTAGCCTATCTTTAAGTGACCAACATGTAAACTTATGTTATATGTAATGTTCAGCTTCTGTAAGAAAGCAGATTCTACAATTCAATTACTTGAAAGATGCAAAGGCATCTTATAGAACTGCTTTAGAATTACATTGTTAGTGGTTTACTCCCATAATCCCAATTCTATGCAACAAATTTTAGACTTCCATTCATGAAGAGAAATCACAAAAATGACTGGATCAGGAGGTGAATTTGGGAAAAAAAATAAGGTAAGGGTTCCAAATGCAGTTTAAGCTCTTGTCTTTGCTCTGTTCATCTCTTAATTTACCAGTCAGCTTATTATCAATGGTGTCATGCAAATTTTCCCAGATAGACTTGTTGCAACACCAGGCTGTGTAAACAGTAATGGGAAAAATTGTAGATGAGTAAGTTGTAAAATGCATTGTATTTGAATGCATTATAGGGAATTTCAGCTATCAAGTGAGGATCTACTTCAACTCCTAGCCCTTATATGTACAATTAAAACTAAATAAGTAAATTCTATCTTGTAATGTTTTGATATTTAGAAATAGAGTGCATCTAAAATTATTAGACTTTGCTTGATGTACAACAAACACCTTGTTATAAATAGAATTATCGTTTTTCTTGTTATTTTGAATGTTCTTTTCTGTATTTCTGTCCCAAAGGAATGATTCAGAGGGGAACAAAAGGAAATCATGGTGACATCCCCTTAAACTGCTGAGCAAAACACTGCAGGTTGAACAGAGTTTTATATAGCTCTCATATCACAATGACCTATTATTCTGTTCTGTGTCTTTAAGCCAACAGTAACTTTTCTGTCTAATATCCTATATAATAAGAAGATATAATTCTAAGAAAACTGTAGCTAATATCTCATACCATGTCCTTGGCTGAGCTTTAATTTCAAGAACACATTTCATCATAAACCATTCAATGAAAGAAGTAGGGGTTTCTGTCAAGACAAAAAAGTCCATTTGGTATTAATTATAACAAAACAACTCTAAATATAAGCTTATATATACCTCAACCATAAAGTATCCACTGAAAAATAAGGTAAAAAAGGTAATACAAAGCTTATTTGATAGGAAATTTTGCTTAAGCTAATTTTTAGGTGACTAATACATATTTTGTGCCTTAAAAATATATATTCTGAAACAAATACTGAACTGCGAAAGAGAAAGCATGAAAAAATGATGACCAAAATTCATTTTTTTTATTTGACAGGTAGAATCATAGACAGTGAGAGAGAGAGTCAGAGAGAAAGGTCTTCCTTCCATTGGTTCACTCCCTAAATGGCCACTACGGCCGGAGCTATGCCAGTCCAAAGCCAGGAGCCAGGTGTTTCCTCCTGTTTTCACACGTGAGTGCAGGGGCCCAAGCACTTGGGCCATTCTCCACTGCCCTCTAGGGCCACAGCAGAGAGCTGGACTGGAAGAGGAGCACCCGGTACTAGAATCCGGCGCCCATATGGGATGGCGGCGCTGCAGGCAGAGGATTAACCAAGTGAGCCATGGTGCCAGTCCAAAATTCATTTTTAAGGATACATTGGATGAGTCCAGGGAATCACTCTAGTCATTACAAAGTTGTGGGTCTCTGTATTCATATAATTAAGCTATTGTCAGGGCAGTAAAATAAATAGCCAATATGACATCTAGAATTCACATGAGATGGTTAACCGACAAGTCAACCAGAATTTGTGTAAAATATCTACACAAGTCCATCAGATTCATAGGACTTCTTTGTGTTCTCATTATGAAGAAATTAGAGTAAGAATTTGCATTGTTAAAAAATAACAAGTAGTTTTTATACCTTTGTAAGGAAGCCAGGTTAAGCTATAAATGCAAAAGTTCATTTGAAAATTGTTCTACAGACAGATTTATAAAATCTAGTAGAAACATTATTATTATTAAAACAGACAGTGCAAATGTCCAAACTAAGTGTATCCTAGATAGCACTAGAAATTTTGTGAGTTCTTTGCTTCCTTATATATTATTTAGTCTGCTAAAACTAGTAAAGCAGACTAAAAGTTTATAATTTATATAAACACACACACATACATACACACATCCAAACAACAGAGCACAAACACCTTATGTAATTATTTTGATTAGATTCATCAAATTCTAATATTGGAAAAATGTCACAAATCCTTGCATTTTAGGTAGGGAAGGGACTATAAAATGTCTCTTAAATTATTATCTCCACATTCTACATGAGAAAACTAAAGAAGAGAATGTGGATGAAGCATCAGTGACATCTCCAAACCCAGTGGGGATGAGGAAATTGTTTTCCACTCACTGGCATTGTTTTCTTTGTTTACTAAATATACGTGCCTGTCAAAATCAATATATATATGGTTGGCATTCTGTAACTGAACTACATATAAATGTCATTTTATTTTTGTTTCATTTTGATTATAGATATTTAAAAGAGGCAAAATTCCTTTTCTTTTTACTGAAGATAATTTTCATTTTATACACATTTCCTATTAATTGTTAACTCTTCGCACTTTGATGAATTAGGGAATGAAATCAACATCCTCAGAGACTATTCTAGCTTGTTATGAAGCCTGCTTCAAATAGGCTCCATATAGGGAGTGAGCACTGAACCTGACATGGTAGTCTCCCGCATCATGAATTGAAGGGTCTGGATTCTACAGCTGAGTTTTTTTTTTTTTTTTTTTTTTTTTTTTTGAAAGGCAGAGTGGACAGTGAGAGCGAGAGACAGAGAGAAAGGTCTTCCTTTGCTGTTGGTTCACCCTCCAATGGCTGCTGTGGCCGGCGCGCTGCAGCCGGTGCACCGCGCTGATCTGATGGCAGGATCCAGGTACTTATCCTGGTCTCCCCTGGGGTGCAGGGCCCAAGCACTTGGGCCATCCTCCACTGTACTCCATGACCACAGCAGAGAGCTGGCTTGGAAAAGGGGCAACTGGGACAGAAACTGGCATCCCGACCGGGACTAGAACCTCTGCCAGCACCCGCAAGGCAGAGGATTAGCCTAGTGAGCCGCGGCGCCGGCCTCAGCTGAGTTCTTGACTTCAGTTTCCACCAGGGTATTCTGGGAGGCAGTGGTTATAGCTCAAGTAGTTCAGTTCCTGCCACCCACGTGAGAGTTCCTAGCTCCCAATTTCAACGTGGCCCAACCTCCACTGTTTTGAGCATTTGATGAGTGAAATAATGACAATGAATGGGAGTTCTAGCCATTTCTCTCTCCCCCTCTCTCTCTCTCATAAATGTTTAAGAAGTTTTTAAAAACAAACCATATAAACTGCATTTGTTTTTCTTTTTCTTTTTTTTTTTTTTTAATTTGAAGTAGAGAGAGATCTGTCTCATCAATTGCTGCACTCCCAAATGCCTACAACAGCTGAGGCTGTGCCAATAACTCAATCCAGGACTCCCATGTAGGTGACATGTACCCCCTTAATACTGACCTAAAGTTCTTTGACTCCTTTGCCATGGAAATTGACAAAAGCCACTGTGGAACCCAGACATGATAAATTGGGAAATTAAGCTCAATTACAACTGAGAGAAGCATGGAGAGAAGAGGTTTGGTGGACTAGCTCAATGAGGGGTGCAGAGCATGGATTTTTATTGGATGGGGTGGCATGGCAGCACCAAATTAGCACACAACACTTGGGGCTGCATCTGGCCTGGTTTTCTGACTCACACTACTTGGCACCCAGCATCTCAATTTGCCCATTGCCTGGGGTTCTGTGAAGATGCTGTTGTTCTGTAGTGTTACTCTCTACTCTCTACCACCACCTGGGAGGGTCACATATCTGTTGCACTGGGCATGTGTACAGATAGGAGAGGGTCCTTTGAGGTTAGGATGGGGATGCTCTTAAGTCCTGCTTTGTTTAGATCTGATGTCAGAGATGGATACATGCTCTGAGAGAAGACAGACAGATGTTAGGATACATGTCATGTTGTGACGGGCTTGATTTTGAGTCCAACTTCTACCTTCTTTCACAACCACTTGATCTGTTACCTTCCAGAGGATTAGCAGAAAGCTAGAATCAGGAGCAGAGCAGGGATGAACTTGAACATTTCCACATAGCACTAAGGTATCTCAAGTAGATAATAACTGCTAAATTAAATAGTTACACTTATCTCTGCTTTTTCACTAGTAGAATTTCAAAGTATAGTTTTAGATATTACTTTCCGATCAAAGAACATCATATTTAAACTCTTCTCTGATTCTGAAACAGCAACAATAAGACTTAATCACATTTATGTCATGACTCTCATAATGGTTATACAAACAATATTGTGGATTACTCCACCCAGGCATCAAGGATCCTGGAAATAACTTGATTACAAAATACCACACATCCTGCCATTTAAGTTTATTCTGCGTCATCCTATATAGTCTCCTCACTATCACATATATACCATGAAAGTCACTGATGACAACTGCAAAGCATGTTGGACATTTTTTCTTTCTTTCTTTTTTTTTTTTTTTTGACAGGCAGAGTTAGACAGTGAGAGAGAGAGATGGAGAGAAAGGTCTTCCTTCTGTTGGTTCACCCCGCAAATGGCCGCTACGGCCAGGGCACTGTGCCGATCCGAAGCCAGGAACCAGGTGCTTCCTCCTGGTCTCCCATGTGGGTACAGGGCCCAAGGACTTGGGCCATCCTCCACTGCCTTCCTGGGATACAGCAGAGAGCTGGACTGAAAGAGGAGCAACAGGGACAGAACCAGCACCCCAACTGGGACTAGAACCCGGGATGCCAACGCCGCAGGCAGAGGATTAGCCTAGTGAGCCGCGGTGCTCCCATTTTTTCAAAAGACACCAAAGAATTCAAAAGACGCTAAGACTGACAAAATGCAACTCATGAATTGGATATGTAAAAGTTGATTATGACAGCATGGGACTTTCTGCAGAGAGAGGTATAGGCCACCAAAAATGGCTCCAGAGGGCAGAGAGGGAGTCTACCTTGGCTTCCACTATGGTTACCCCTGAAAATGGGGTACAGGACTTGTGTGATTTCCTCCCACTGGCACAAATGAGTGGGGCGGGGCATTAAGCTTGACCAGGTTTGGAGCAAAGGAGAAAGGGGAGTGGTGAGGTTTAGAATCAGCAGTCCAACAGCAAAATCATCCATTTTTTTTTATTATTATTACACTTACCTTCTACTACTTACATCAGACAAATTGCACCAAGTATAAAAATCTATAGGGAATTAAACAAAGGATGTTTTTTTCAATGAAAAAACTAAAATATTTCTACACTTTCCCCAGCTTTCATTATATCTATGAAGGGAAAAAAATTGTGTAAATAAAAATCATATTCTTGGTCTAAATTCAGATATTTGCCAGGGTAAGATTATGCAAATAATGACAATTTTAACTACTTTATGTTCCTTTTGAAAAAAATATGTAAATCTCTTGGGAAAGAAGCCTATGAGAACAAGCAAGAAAGCATCAATAAAACTTCTGAATGTGTACATATAGACACACTCACACACATCTGAAGATTCACATTTTGAAAAGCAATTAATTTCTGCTATTTCTAATACGTCTAGAATGTGCTACTGGATGGAGAAAAATACTCATAAAAACCAAAGAAATATAATTTTCTGTACTTTTAAAATTAGATTTTAAATATTTCAGTATTTCTCTGAGTCTGATGAATATTTCCAAATACAGCACATGAAATATTTGCACTTTGCAGTATTTTTTGTGTATTCTTCAATGAGGTATTTAATTGTTACATAAAGTTAAATACATTGCCTAAGTGAAAGAATAGCAAGTAGGATTAACAGTGCATTGATAAGCATTGCTAAAATTGTTTTATTATAATCCTCAAAATATATGATAACAAATGACTCTAGAGATGATGTAAGACATATTCTGTAAGCTGAATAACTTGCAATATATTGATATTTGAAAGAAAATGTAAAACAATCAGTTGATAACTCATTAATACAACCTTTGATAATATATAAATGTGAATTTCACCCTAAAACTCAAAAAGTTAAATCTATGAATGATGCTGCTATGATAACCTTCCACACGTTTCTCTTATATGTATGACTTGTTATCATTCACCTTCATGAAAATGAAAACTAAGGAGAATAATGGTAATATCTGCTTCTTTCTAGCAAGCATATCATATTCATCCAGAATTAAAAAGTTATTTAAAACATGAAGATAGAGGATAGATGTTTGTTTTAGCAGGTGAAACAGCTCTGGGGACGCCCATGTCCCGTAGCCCATATTGGAGTGTCTAGGTTTGAGTTCCCAGTACTCTTCCTGTTTCCAGTTTCCTGCTGATGAGCACCTTGATAGGCAATAGGTGATGACTCTTGGAGCTTAGACCCTGCCACAAATATGGGAGATTCAGAATGAGTTACTGGCTCCTGGTTTCAGATTGGCCAAACTCTGACCATTGCAGCCATTTGGGGAATGAGCCAAAGGCTGGGAGAGTTCTTTCTGTCCTCTGTCTGACTCTCTGTCATGTCTCTGTCAATATCTACCTCAATTTCCATTTCAAATAAATCAAGAGAACATATACTATTTAAGAAGCTATAATTATTCAATTGGAACATGTGTTTCTAGGGGCAGATGTTGTGGCAATGGTTTAGGCCACATCTTGGGAGGCTTACATCCCATATCAGAATGCTTGGTTCTGTTTTCAACTACTCTACATTCATTCCAGCTTCCTGCTAATGTATACCCTGGGAAACAGCAGATGAGTCCCAGCCATCTGCTTGGGAGACCTAGAGTTCCAGGCTCCTGACTTCAGCCTGGTTCAGTCCTTGTTTTTGCAGGTAATTGGAGAATGAACCAGAGTGTGGAAGACAGCATTCTCTTTCTCTCTCTCTCCTTCTCCCTCTCCCTGCCCCCACTCCAGGTTTACAAATAAATAAAAATGAATAAACATTTTTAAAGAAATGTTATTGTAATAAAATTTTTATTTCCTTGCTTTGGATGATTCACAATGATTTTTATAAGTTCTATTTTCTATTCTGATTAACATAGAGGTTTACAGTTGAATCCTAATATTTTGCTTTATAACTTAAGTTTTTATTTTTTATTTTTATTTTCTTGACAGGCAGAGTGGACAGTGAGAGAGAGAGACAGAGAGAAAGGTCTTCCTTTGCCGTTGGTTCACCCTCCAATGGCCGCCACGGCCAGAACGCTGCAGCCGCCGCACCACACTGATCCGAAGCCAGGAACCCGATGCTTCCTCCTGGTCTCCCCCGGGTGCAGGGCCCAAGCACTTGGGTCATCCTCCACTGCACTCCTGGCCACAGCATAGAGCTGGATTGGAAGAGGGGCAACCGGGACAGAATCCAGTGCCCCGACCAGGACTAGAACCTGGGGTCCTGGCGCCGCAGGCAGAGGATTATCCTATTGAGCCGAGGCGCCGGCCAAGTTTTTATCTTAAAAATAACTTATTTAATATTTGTATTATATGAATTGTATCCTCAATCAGGCACTGTTAGTGTCTGGTCCTTGATCTTGAGCCAGATCAGGGCATCTTGGTGAACATGCCCCCCCGCACACTGACAGACCCTTGCCTGAAAAATGACACCTCCCTGCCTAGACTCTCCTAGGACTACAGGCATTTGCTGGACCCAAAGCAGGAAATGCAGGGAAGAAAGTGCCTTGCAGCTGTTACCTATAGGGGAGACGCTCCATCAGTGAGAGATGTATGAGGATAAATCATTCATATTTCTTATCTTTCAATATGATAATTATGATATACGTACTACTTTGAGTCTCTCAAAGCAACCTCAGCAGAATTAAACTGCAGTTTTCCACAGCAATAGCGTAATCATGAACTCCAATCCCTTCTTTATACTTCTCTTCCTTTCCTTACCTCATTTCCCCAATCCCTCAGCACATTTTTGCCAGGAAAAGTGGCAATGTTACATTTAACATGGTGTTAATGCCAGTATGTTCCTAGTTATAATATTTGAAGTTTAAATTAATAGTGAAAAATCATAGAAGTCAACTAAAATATTGAAAGGAATATACATTTTTTTTCTTTTTCTTAAATTTTGTTTAAGTACTTGAACTTCATAAATTTAATTTATACAAATTTGGGAACATGTTGATTCTTCTTCCCAACCCTCCTTCTCACTCATACTCCCACATTTCTTCCTCTTCACTCTTCCTTTCCCATTTTTTTTTTACAGAAATCAAATTTCAGTTCAATTTATACTCATAAGATTAACACTACACCAAGTAGAGAATTCACCGAATAGCATGAAGAAAAAAGAAAACAAAAACAAAAACAAACAAGGAAAACATTTTTCCTCCGGAGTCGAGGCAAGGGCTGTTCAAAATTGTAGTATCTCAAGGTGCCAGTTTCCTTTCTATAGATTACCTTTTTCAAAACAAATTTAAGGGTCATTTTAGGATCATTGTCAAATAAGATATTATTTTGGTTCTTTGAACATGTAGTGGTTCAGGAAGGAGTCAAATTGGGGTGAGAAAAACACAAAGTAGATACAGAACAAGGGTACAAAAAGTTTATTTGGTGCAGGAGGATAAAATATCTCTTTAATTTGAACTTTCTACTCTCTATTCCCACCTTTCACTTTGAGAAATTGAACATGTATGGATAAAGTCAAACAGAACCAGAACATGAGTGAAGATGTGATAAATTGTGTAGCCACGAAAGGCTATTTAGGTTCCTTAAACTGTAATGACTTTTAATAAGAAAAGACTTAGTATATTACATTTTTATCAAACATATACTTTTGAAGTATTAGTTATCCTATTAAATAATAAGAAGGAAAATCACATAAGGCTAGCTCTCCATGTTTCAGCCTAGGACAATGTGGATGATCTCACAGATAAAACAAGCTCAGTCATGTAGAGCTCATGGCCCAGTCCCCAGCATATGACAAGTGCTAAGAATGTTACATCCACAAATAAACAAAAGATACTGCTAATAGTATGCTTACGCTTTACTTCTTTGTCTTGTCTCCCACAGTAGAGTGATTTTATCAGAGTCTCAGTGTAGACATATGTAAACTTCAGTTTTAATGCCATTATTTGGATTTCATGGCACTTTAAAGTATGACTTTGCATCTAATTCTTTTTTTTTTTTTTTTTTTTTTTGACAGGCAGAGTGGACAGTGAGAGAGAGAGACAGAGAGAAAGGTCTTCCTTTGCTGTTGGTTCACCCTCCAATGGCCGCCGCTGCAGCTGGCGCACCGCGCTGATCCGATGGCAGGAGCCAGGAGCCAGGTGCTTTTCCTGGTCTCCCATGGGGTGCAGGGCCCAAGCACCTGGGCCATCCTCCACTGCACTTCCTGGCCACAGCAGAGAGCTGGCCTGGAAGAGGGGCAACCGGGACAGAATCCGGCGCCCCAACCGGGACTAGAACCCGATGTGCCGGCGCCGCTAGGCGGAGGATTAGCCTAGTGAGCCGCATCTAATTCTAATCTTCAGAAATTTGGGGGGATGGCTCTACTTTTAAAAAAGAATTTTATATTCTTTTGCATTTTGGTACTTTTTATTAAAAGTAGTAGGAATTTAATGTGTTTTCAGCAGAACAAGTAATAGAATTTATACAGTCTCATAAAATAAGTAAATTACTTCATTCATGATAACATGGATAAATCTGCAGGAAATTGTGCTAAGTAAAATAGGAAAACACACACACACACACACAATTTGCATCATCCCAATCGTGTGTAACCTAAAACAGTCAAACGTCCGGCAGTAGACTGGAATGCTGGTTATTAGAGTCTGTGGAGAGCTGAGGGTACAGACTGTGAAAGGGGAGGCAGACAGGGAAAAGGGAGATATTGTTCAAAGGACACACAATTTCAGTGAGAAAGAAGTAAGCTTCATTGAAGTATTGCACAGCATGGTGACTATGGTGAATAACTTACTGTATACTTCAAAATTGGTAACTGGTGAGATTTTAAATGTTCTCATTAAACAAGCAAATACATCAGTGAGGAGAGGGTATATTAATGAGCTTGAATTAATAATTTCACAATGTGGGTGTACATCAAAACAATGTCATTAAAAATAGAACATATAATTTAGTACTTTTCTATTTGTTCAGAATCCTTATCTTTTTCTGTCATAATGTGGAGTTCTCACTTCTGTTCCTGACAATCACATTCCGTTGGGAGACTGGAAAGGTACCTTAGTATAAGCAATATATTGTCTCACAGCATCACGTACTTAATTTTTATTAAGAAAGTTGTGGTAAATCTGACATATCAAAATAGAGTACAAAAAACTTGCACAGGGTCAGTATTAGTGGCATAACAGGTTAAGCCACCATCTGCAAAGCTAGCATCCTATAGGGGCACTGTTTCCAGCCTTGGCTGCTCCACTTCTGAGCCAGCTCCCTGCTAATGCACCTAGAAAGCAGTAGAGGATGGCCCAAGTCCTGAGGCCTCTGCACCCACATGAGAGACCCAGAAGAATCTCCTGACTCCTAGCTTCAGCTTGGCCCAGTCCCAGCCATTGCAACCATTTGGGCTGTGAAACAGCGGTTGGAAGACTTCTCTTCCTCTCTGCCTCTGCCTTTCCCTCTCTGTAACTCTGCCTTCCAAAATAAAAAAGCATGTAGATATGTTATCTCCATTAAAAATGTCCATAGATATAAATGATTTAGAAATTTAGAAATGAATGATTGTCCTAGCCTTTTGTCTATCCTTGAGCAGTGAGCTCTTTGATGTATCCAGTTTCTGTTACTTCGTCTTGAATTTTCATTGAACAGCCCAGTAAATAAATATGGAGAAAAAAAAAAAAACTTATACCGACTTTCATTAGAGAAAGAAGAAATTTAGTAAAATGAGAAAATAACCCCATTGTGATCAAGCGGAGAGGGAGGGCTGGAGATAAAGGGAATGGTATTCTTTTTTCCTCCTTGATTTATCTTGTGAGCTTAATTTATCATGTGTTCTTAGCAAGAAAATTTAGGATTGGGGACATATGGCAATTTAACAGATTGATGCAAACAAGGAAAGATCGTCATCCATTTTTATTTTCTTTAGAGGCTGCAGGAAAGATTTGCATACATTTTCAGTTGATTTGAAATCTGCTAAGTATTCAATGATGAAACCAGTAGACATGCTATTTGTGTGTGTTCATGCAGAAGCACGTTCACATACCCAGGGACATCTATTCACATTCTTAAGTAGCAAATACATAAGAATCCCAAATAGCTAACTGGCTACTCTCTGTGCTTTCCCTTTAAATATTTCAATTGTGCTTTTATTATACTTAAATAGAAGACTTTGCCTAAGGTAATGTTTTTCTTCTCAAAATGTTTTGCTTTTGATGTTTTTTTTTTGTGTGTGTGTGTTTAATTTTGAAACTGGAGACAATTCTACCTCTAGAAGTTCTATACCTGCAAAATGTGTTTCTACATCAATAACAAATTATCGTTTTTACATTTTTTTTAACTTTTATTTAATGAATATAAATTTCCAAAGTACGATTTATGGATTACAATGGCTTCCCCCCCATACCGTCCCTCCCACCCACAACCCTCCCCTTTCCCAATCCCTCTCCCCTTCCATTCACATCAAGATTCATTTTCGATTATCTTAATATACAGAAGATCAGCTTAGTATACATTAAGTAAGGATTTCAGCAGTTTGCTCCCACACAGAAACATAAAGTGAAAAATAATAGATGATTTTTTTAAATGATGATGAAATCAGATCAGACCTATTGTCATGTTTAATCCCAGTGAGAGTCAAGTTGGGAGTTGATAATTTGTTTTTTTTTCTTTCTTTCTTTTTTCTTTTTTTTTTTTTTTTTTTACAGAGGATCAGTTTAGTATACATTAAGTAAAGATTTCAACAGTTTGCACCCCCATAGAAACACAAAGTGAAATATATTGTTTGAGTACTCGTTATAGCATTAAATCTCAATACACAGCACATTAAGGACAGAGATCCTACATGAGGAGTAAGTGCACAGTGACTCCTGTTGTTGACTTTACAAATTGACACTCCTGTCTATGGCATCAGTAATCTCCCTATGCTCCAGTCATGAGTTTCCAAGGCTATGGAAACCCTCTGAGTTCTCCGATTCTTATCTTGTTTAGACAAGGTCATAGTCAAAGTGGAGGTTCTCTCCTCCCTTCAGAGAAAGGTACCTCCTTCTTTGATGACCTGTTCTTTCCACTGGGATCTCACTCACAGAGATCTTTTGCCAGCGTGTCTTGGCTTTCCATGCCTGAAATACTCTCATGGGCTTTTCAGCCAGCTCCAAATGCCTTTAGGGCTGATTCTGAGGCCAGAGTGCTATTTAGGACATCTGCCATTCTATGAGTCTGCTGAGTATCTCGCTTCCCATGTTGGATCACTCTCCCCTTTATTTATTCTATCGGTTAGTGTTAGTAGGTACTAGACTTGTTTATGTGCTCCCTTTGACTCTTAGTCCTTTCATTATGATCAATTGTGAACTGAAATTGATCACTTGGAATAGTGAGATGGCATTGGCACATGCCACCCTGATGGGATTGAATTGGAATCCCCTGGTATGTTTCTAACTCTACCATTTGGGGCAAGTCAGCTTGAGCATGTCCCAAATTATACATCTCTTCCCTCTCTTATTCCCACCCTTATGTTTAACAGGGATCACATTTCAGTTAATTTTCAACACTTAAGAATAACTGTGTATTAATTACAGAATTAAACCAGTCATATTAAGTAGAACAGACAAAAAAACCACTAAGAGGGATAATGTATTAAGTTGTTCATTAACAGTCAGGGCTATGCTGATCAAGTCACCATTTCCCATAGTGTCCATTTCACTTCAACAGGTTTCCTTTTTGGTGTTCAGTCAGTTGTCACCGATTAGGGAGAACATATGGTATTTGTCCCTTTGGGATTGGCTTATTTCACTCAGCATGATGTGTTCCAGATTCCTCCATTTTGTTGCAAATGACTGGATTTCGTTGTTTCTTACTGCGGTATAGTATTCTAAAGAGTACATATCCCATAATTTCTTTATCCAGTCTACCGTTGATGGGCATTTAGGTTGGTTCCAGGTCTTAGCTATTGTGAATTGAGCTGCAATAAACATTAGGGTGCAGACCGCTTTTTTGTTTGCCAATTTAAATTCCTTTGGGTAAATTCCAAGGAGTGGGATGGCTTGGTCGAACGGTAGGGTTATCTTCAGGTTTCTGAGGAATCTCCACACTGACTTCCATAGTGGCTTGACCAGATTGCATTCCCACCAACAGTGGGTTAGTGTCCCTTTTTCCCCACATCCTCGCCAGCATCTGTTGTTGGTAGATTTCTGAATGTGAGCCATTCTAACCGGGGTGAGGTGAAACCTCATTGTGGTTTTGATTTGCATTTCCCTGATTGCTAATGACCTTGAACATTTTTTCATGTGCCTGTTGGCCATTTGGATTTCCTCTTTTGAAAAATGTCTATTGAGGTCCTTGGCCTATCTCTTAAGTGGGTTGTTTGTTTTGTTGTTGTGGAGTTCCTTGATCTCTTTGTAGATTCTGGTTATTAACCCTTTATCTGTTGCATAGTTTGCAAATATTTTTTCCCATTCTGTCGGTTGTCTCTTCACTCTCCTGACTGTTTCTTTTGCAGTACAGAAACTTCTCAATTTGATGCAATCCCAATAGTTGATTTTGGCTTTGACTGCCTGTGCCTCCCGGGTCTTTTCCAGAAATTCTTTGCCTGTGCCAATATCTTGAAGGGTTTCTCCAATGTTCTCTAATAACTTGATGGTGTCAGGTCGTAGATTTAGGTCTTTAATCCATGTTGAGTGGATTTTTGTGTAAGGTGTAAGGTAGGGGTCTTGCTTCATGATTCTGCACGTGGAAATCCAATTTTCCCAGCACCATTTATTGAATAGACTGTCCTTGCTCCAGGAATTAGTTTTAGATCCTTGATCAAATATAAGTTGGCTGTAGATGTTTGGATTGATTTCTGGTATTTCAATTCTGTTCCATTGGTCTATCCATCTGTTTCTGTACCAGTACCATGCTGTTTTGATTACAACTGCCCTGTAGTATGTCCTGAAATCTGGTATTGTGATGCCTCCGGCTTTGTTTTTGTTGTACAAGATTGCTTTAGCTATTCGAGGTCTCCTGTGCCTCCATATGAATTTCAGCACCATTTTTTCCAGATCTGAGAAGAAGGTCTTCGGTATCTTGATTGGTATTGCATTGAATTTATAAATTGCTTTTGGGAGAATGGACATTTTGATGATATTGATTCTTCCAACCCATGAGCATGGAAGATTTTTCCATTTCTTGGTATCCTCTTCTATTTCTTTCTTTAAGGTTTTGTAATTTTCATCATAGAGATCTTTAACATCCTTGGTTAAGTTTATTCCAAGGTATTTGATTGTTTTTGTAGCTAATGTGAATGGGATTGATCTTAGAAGTTCTTCCTCAGCCATGGCATTGTCTGTGTATACAAAGGCTGTTGATTTTTGTGCATTGATTTTATACCCTGCTACTTTGCCAAACTCTTCTATGAGTTCCAATCAATAAAATCAGAGATGAAAAAGGAAATGTAACAACAGACACCACAGAAATAAAAAGAATCATCAGAAATTACTACAAGGACTTGTATGCCAGCAAACAGGGAAACTTATCAGAAATGGATAGATTCCTGGACACATGCAACCTACCTAAATTGAACCAGGAAGACATCGAAAACCTAAACAGACCCATAACTGAGACAGAAATTGAAACAGTAATAAAGGCCCTCCCAACAAAGAAAAGCCCAGGACCAGATGGATTCACTGCTGAATTCTACCAGACATTTAAAGAAGAACTAACTCCAATTCTTCTCAAACTATTCAGAACAATCGAAGAAGAGGGAATCCTCCCAAATTCTTTCTATGAAGCCAGCATCACCTTAATTCCTAAGCCAGAAAAAGATGCAGCATTGAAAGAGAATTACAGACCAATATCCCTGATGAACATAGATGCAAAAATCCTCAATAAAATTCTCGCCAATAGAATGCAACAACACATCATAAAGATCATCTACCCAGACCAAGTGTGATTTATCCCTGGTATGCAGGGATGGTTTAATGTGCGCAAGACAATCAATGTGATACACCACATTTACAGACTGCAGAAGAAAAACCATATGATTCTCTCAATAGATGCCGAGAAAGCATTTGATAAAATATAACACCCTTTCATGATGAAAACTCTAAGCAAACTGGGTATGGAAGGAACATTCCTCAATACAATCAAAGCAATATATGAAAAACCCACGGCCAACATCCTATTGAATGGGGAAAAGTTGGAAGCATTTCCACTGAGATCTGGGACCAGACAGGGATGCCCACTCTCACCACTGCTATTCAATATAGTTCTGGAGGTTCTAGCCAGAGCTATTAGGCAAGAAAAAGAAATTAAAGGGATACAAATTGGGAAGGAAGAACTCAAACTATCCCTCTTTGCAGATGACATGATTCTTTATTTAGGGGACCCAAAGAACTCTACTAAGAGACGTTTTTACATTTTTAAAAATGTACTATTATATATGCAGTTAGACGATATTTTCCAGAATGGAGAAAATAAAAGTTAATAAGTAAATGAAGAAAACACATATTATTCATTAGAGTTTTTTGTCAATCAGAAACTCATCTAAACACATGGCATTTTTGAATAAACACATTAAACAATACTACAACTTTTTCATTTAATTGTAAAATAATAAAAAATCTTTTGTATATAGGCTTAAAATAACATTATCCTCATAATATCATCCTCAGACTTTCTTAAAATGTCTTATTTTGTTATTTTCTGGATTTTCTGACTGTGAAGTCATGCCTGAAAATTATTACTGTGGGGAGCAACTCAGACTAGACTGTTACTGAATTAAGACTTATTCTATGCATCTGCTCTCCCACAATATGGCGCTGGGAGAGGAGGAAACAGCTTCTACACAGCTGCCTCCAGTTCAACCAATAAGCAGCAGGACCTGCTCCTGATTGGAGGAGAGCAGCGTACTCGGCGTGTGGGTAGCAGAGTTGGGATTGGTGGAAGAGGACTATAAAGGAGGAGAGAGACAACATGCACCAGGAACATTAAGGGGAACACCTGAGGAACATCTGAGCAGCCCCCGAGAGAGCCAGCCGGCAGTGTGCCGCTCCCCCGCGGAAGTGGGGAAAGTGGCAGGTGGAACCGCCCTTCCATGGAAGTGGAAGGGACGGTAGCCAACCCGGGAAGAAACAGCAGCAAACCCGGGGAGGGCCGAGCAGATGAAAGAACAGCGCAGGGTCCTGTGTCGTTCCTCCACGAAGAGGGGGAGCGACATAATGGTGCCGTGACTCGGATAGGAAGCCTAGGCAGGGTTTAGTGTCATTCCTCCACGAAGAGGGGGAGTGACAATTACCATCTAAATAATGATTTTTTTGCCTATAATTTTATGAATATATGACTCAATGTATGAATCTTTTTAGAAGTCATAGAAATACAATTTCATTTTAACTGTGCATCTTATTAAAGTTTCTTAGGAAACATTAGTAAGTGCCTTCAACTTAAATCTTTGAAAAAGTTAAGTATCCAAAAATGCATACATATTTCCTTTCCTGATGAATGCTGACTTTGTCTACACCTCATTCAACCCAAGGTAAGGTCTTCCTATGAAATTTAGCTTTTTTATTATTATTGATATATATTACTGTCTCCTCAACTCAAATTTACATATCACAAACATCTTCCAATTATGACAGTCTCTCTACACAAAACATTTTTTGAACCAAGCATTAAATAAAATAAAAATTAAAAGCAAATACAGACATTATTGTGAAAGGAGATTCACCAATTTTATTAATATATTTTATTTTAATTTGGATGTAGGGATGTTGATAATAATTTTATATATTTAAAACATCATTACAATATACTTATTTAAATGGATGCAAGAGAACTCTATATTAGTTTATGTGTGACATTAAGACGGTTTTATATTGAGGTTATAAATATTGACAATTAGATTGAAGATAAACACTGATCTCAATAATGCCACAAGACTATCCTTACATCACTTATGTCTGCAAAGAAATACATTTGAAAATGTTCTCTCTGCACCAAAACATATTACACGTAGGTGTTTGGCACACAGGTCAAGCCACTTGGAGCAATTTCAGCCCTCATCAGAGTGTCTGATTTTGTGTGCTGACTCTGGCTGATCTCATCTTCCTGCTAATGCATATTCTGAGAGGCAGTGGTGATGGTTTAAGCAGTTAAGTCCCTGTCACCCAAGTGAGAAACCCAGGAAATCAGGACTGAATCCCCCACTCCTCACTTTGTACTGGCCCAGCTTTGGCTTTTGCAGGCATCCGTGGGGTGGGACATCTCTTTCTCTATGTCTGTCACCCTGACTCTGTCTCTCTGTATCCTTGTCAGTAATATGGAAGATGCAGATTGAGTTTCATGCTGCTGGTTTTGTCCTGGCCCTGGAACTTTTGGGCACTTAAGGAGTGAAATAGTAGATGGAAGATCTCTTTCCATCTTTCTTTCTGTTTTATTCTCTCTCTCTCACTCTTTCCCTCTCTCTCTCTCTGCCTTTCAAATAAAATACAAATACATAATTTTTAAACGCTTGGCAAATGTATATTATGATGTGAAATTATGGGCCCGGCGCCGTGGCACCGCCATCCCATATGGGCGCTGGGTTCTAATCCCAGTTGCTCCTCTTAAATTCCAGCTCTCTGCTGTGGCCCGGGAAGGCAGTGGAGGATGGCCCAAGTGCTTGGGCACCTGCACCTGCATGGGAGACCAGGAGGAAGCACCTGGCTCCTGGCTTCCGATCGGCACAGCGCACCAGCCATAGCAGCCATTTGGGGGTGAACCATCAGAAGGAAGACCTTTGTCTCTCTCTCTCACTGTCTAACTCTGTCAAATAAAAAAAATTAAAAATGATGTGCATTATGAAAATGGATAAATGGATTTCAAAAAATTTACAACATTTAAATGCATTTTCCATGAACATTTTGAAATATAGATAGATGATGGATGGATAAATGGGTGGATAGATAGATTAGATAGATAGATAGATAGATAGATAGATAGAAGAAAGGATCATAATGCCCCATTATTTCTTTTTGTCCTGGGATTGATTCATGTACCGAATAAAGCTTATCCAGTTCACCTTTCAGTCAAGCACAAAGAGTGTACATGTCTAAAGAAGCTGTAGGATTATTCTTTTCATGTGTCATCTGTTCTCATTCTTAAGGAAGAGAAGGCTGTATTGTACGAAGTTTTCTTCTAATGTAGGAGTAGGACTTCCTTCAGGATTCTTATAATACTAGTATTGTGTTCACGAATTCTCAGTTTTTGCTTGTTTGGGAACTTTTAGTTATACTTCACTTTTAAATGATAGTATAATGGGATATAATATTCTTAGTTGAAGCTTTTTTTTTTTCTGTCAAGACTTTGAATATATCATCCTATTATCCCACTCTCTTTTGGTCCATAGGGTTTCTGCTGAGGAGCCTGATGTTAGTCTAACTTGTTTTCCTTTATGTGTAACTTGACATTATTCTATACTGTCTTTAGGATTCTGTCCTTGTAGTTAAAGTTTGACAAGGACAGTGATAATCCTCAGAAAAAAATCTTTTTTAATTGAGTGGTTGGGTGCTCTGAATGTCTCATAACAACATGTCTGTATCTCTTTCAAGAGTCCAGAAGTTTTAACTATTACTTCCTTCAGTTGGTTCTCAACACCCTTTTCCTTTTATTATCATTCTGGAATCCCTGCAATACAAATAGTTGCTGATAATATTTCACTGATACATGTGTGTATCAGTTTCTCTAGTTTTAAGTGTAACAATTGAACTCAACATTTTGCTTTTTTTTTTTTTTTGCCATTTACACTTTAGCATCAGGCCATTTATTACAAAACACTATACACTTTCCACTGCAGGTGGGTTATATACTGACAGCAAATTTCTGCAGATAAGACAGTGAATAAACTCTCCACTCCATGTTGATTAGGAATAGTTTTTCTAGTTTTAAATATTAGCCAGACACAGAAAAATGTTGGACTGTAAGGCCTGGGTGCACAGTCTTGATGGAGCCAGTTCATTATGTGCATTTCACTGATCCTTGGTCTGAGGTGGGGACACTTCTTCACTGCCTTCATAATTTTCTTGTGCTCGTTGGCCAGTTCTCTGAGGGTTGTTCATGTGATGTGCTGCTGGGCCAGTATATGGCTGTCCATGCACGTGGTTATTCTGCTGATACTGAGATCCAGGTGAATGGGGGTATAGAGGGGCATCTTCAGGTGGAGGTGACTCATGTTCATCTGGGGCATCTTGGTCATCTGGCTCATCCTCTGGACAGAGTTCACAAGCTTTTGCAAGTGTCATCCTAGCACTATGTGATCTCTCCAAGAAATAACCATTTGATGTTTCATTGCTTTGCACTGGGGGAGACCAATTGTTGTAAGTGTATTGAGGATTGCCGGTGTATGGTCTTCTTTCAAGTTCATCTCCAAGCCATTCCACCGCCCAGGTCCACTTTCTTTTAAGATCTCCGTTGCCCTACAGGATTTGGTAAGCAACAGGACAATTGCTAAAGAGAGCTACCATACATTTTATACACTGGTAGGCTCTCTTTTGATAGTGATTCTGGGAGCTCTGGATTGTGTCAAAGAGTCCATCTCGGTCATCTGGAATTCCTTTAAGTGCGTTATGAATTCTGTGAGTCTGTCAGGAGTCTTCAATCAACAGTATTTGCAAAAGCAGATCCAAATATGGTCGGAGTTCATAGGTGTAGGAATATGCAACCTGCCAAAGAAGTTCACCGAGGACAGTAGATGAAAACTGAGGATTCTCCCAGCAGCAAAAACAAAGTAATTTAACTGTTTCCTCTGAGTTACTGCAGTCTTCAATGATTTTCTTGACATAACTCAACATTTTTCAATAATTAGCCATGCCCACAAACAAATTGGTTTGACAAAACATCTTTTAATTTTGTCAAGTGATCATTTTTCTCCTGGATAATCAGTTAAAAGTCACTTGTTAAGAATATATTAATTATCGATGGGCATTGTGTTGCTAAGGGTTAAGCCTTGTCACTTGCAACACCAGAATCCCATATCAGAGCGACAATTCAAGTCCTGGGGCCTACGCTGTGGCATGACATTGCCTGCATCCCATATGGGCGCCAGTTCGAGGACCAGCTGCCCCATTTTCCATCCATCTTTCTGCTATGGACTGAGAAAGGAATGGAAGATGGCCCAAGTCCTTGCACCCCTGCACTCACGTGGGAGACCTGGAGGAAGCTCCTGGCTCCTAGCTTCAGGTCGGCACAGCCATTTGGGGAGTGAACCAATGGATGGAAGACCTCTCTCTTTTTCTCTCTCTCTCTCTGCTTCTACTTCTCTCTGTGTAACTCATACTTTCAAATAAATAAATCCTTAACAAAAAATTCAAGTCCTGGGTGCTCTGTTCCTGTGTGCCTGGGAAACCAGTGGAAGACGACCCAAGTACTTGAGCCCCTGCCACCAACATGGGAAGTTCAGTGGAGCTCTGAGCTCCTGGCTTTACCCTGCCAAACCTGGACATTACAGTCATTTAAGCAAACCACCAGATGGAAAATCTCTCTGATTCTCTCCTTCTCACTCTCTGTAACTCTACATTTCGAATAAATAAACACATCCTTTAAAATATTTTATTAATTATATTAGCTTTATAAGGCTTTTAAAAAAATTCCTTAAAACTATAAATGAGTTTTTATAAATGATTTGATTGTGATCTAGTAATTAAGATGCTTGTTGGGGCCGTCACTGCGGTACAGTGGGTTAAAGTCCCAGCCTGCAGTGCCTGCATCCCATGTGGATACTGGTTTGAGTCCCGGCTGCTCCTCTTCTGATCCGGCTCTCTGCTATGGCCTGGGAAAGCAGTAGAAGATGGCCCAAGTGCTGGGCCTCTGCACCCTTGTGTGAGACCCAGAAGAAGCTCCTGCCTCCTGGCTTCAGATCAGCCAGCTCTGGCCATTGTGGTCATTTGGGAAGTGAACTATCTGATGGAAGACCTCTCTCAATCTCTCTCTCTGCCTCTCCTTCTCTTTCTGTGTAACTCTGACTTCCAAATAAAGAAAATAATAATTAAAAAAAAGCTGCTTGTTAAGATGCCCGCATTCCACAATGGAGCAGCTGGGACCAAATCTTGGCTGCATTCAATTCCAGTTTCATGCTAATGCAGACCCTCAGAGAGAGCAAGTAGTTGTTTAAGTAGTTGGATCTCTGTCATCCTTGTGAAAGACCTGGACTGGATTCCTGTTTCCCACCTTTGGCCTGGCCCAGTTCCAATTGTTCTGTTTATTTAGGGAGTGAGCTAGAAGAAGGGATCTAAATCCATTTCTCAAATAATAACCAAAAATGTATCTCAATGTTCATATTCACAGAAATTAAATAGGATGCTTTTCAACAAAACAATTATTTTTGGCTATATAATGAACAATACAAAACAATTTTATTTTTAAAAATTTATTTATTTCTCATTTGTTTGAAATGCAGAGAGAAATATATTTCCTACATGACTTCACATGACTTCACTGGCAGGGCTAGGCCAGGATGCAGCCAGGATCCAGGAACTCAATCCATGACTCCCTCTTGGGTAGACTCATGTACTTGAATCATTGTTTACTCCCTCCTAGGATGCACATTAGCAAGTATCTAGATTGGAAGTGGAGAATCCAAGACTTGAATCTGGCACTTGGAAATAGGATATTGGCATCCTAAGCCATGGCAATAGAAAACAATTTGGTTATTATTATCTTTAATTCTAAAGGCAGAAACTGAGCTTTGATGGTGTAAGAAATCCTAATCAAGGCATTAAGATATTAGAAAACAGAGTTAAGATTTGATCTCAGATGTATAAGCTTCAATTTTCACGTAATTTTTCATACCATGACACTTCTTCCAGCATTCCTGAGCACATGCATTTCAAATAAAAGAAGCCAACAGAATTCAAATATGTGCACTTAAAATTATTGCTATTATTTTCTATGTTTCAAAATAAACTCTTTTAGATAAAGAATAAACTTAAAAGAATCTGACACAACACATCACTGAGTTCAGGTATACTCTTCAAATACCCTTTGTTAATTATCTTGAAAACATTCCAGTAAAATACTATTTTTCTCATGAATTCTCTCATACAAATGGTTTAATAATTGTATCTAGAAAGTTATTCTGATATTGTCTCAGGTAAAATACAAATTTAAATACTATCCTTTTGTATTGTGAGAAATAACTGGTCACTATTCAAAGGAAAAAAAAATCTTTCAAATAGTGTATTTCTGTAATGCTTTCTGAGTTACTATTTTATGAAAAAGCTGAGATTTTTTATTTTTGTGGCTCGCTTTGTTTCAAATCCTTACTTGTATCTTAAATGTCAGCATTTGATAAGATGACCTGTGAAACAGTTTTAAAATACCTCCCAAAAATCAACTATGACCCAACACCATCAAATTATTAGAGAACATTGGAGAAATCCTGCAAGATATAGATACCGGCAAAGACTTCTTGGAAAAGACCCCAGAAGCACAGGCAGTCAAAGCCAAAATTAACATTTGGGATTGCATCAAATTGAGAAGTTTCTGTACTTCAAAAAAACAGTCAGGAAAGTGAAGAGGCACCCAACAGAATGGGAAACAAATATTTGCAAACTATGCAACAGATAAAGGGATGATCACCAGAATCTACAAAGAAATCAAGGAACTCCACAACAACAAAACAAACAACTCACTTAAGAGATGGGCCAAAGACCTCAACAGACATTTTTCAAAAGAGGAAATCCAAATGGCCAACAGGCACATGAAAAAATGTTCAAGATCACTAGCAACCAGGGAAATGGAAATCAAAACCACAATGAGGTTTCACCTCACCCAGGTTAGAATGGCTCACATTCAGAAATCTACCAACAATAGATGCTGGAGAGGATGTGGGGAAAAGGGACACTAACCCACTGTTGGTGGGAATGCAAACTGGTTAAGCCACTATGGAAGTCAGTCTGGAGATTCCTCAGAAATCTGAATATAACCCTACCATACAACCCAGCCATCCCTCTCCTTGGAATTTACCCAAAGGAAATTAAATTGGCAAACAAGAAAGCTGTCTGCACATTAATGTTTATTGCAGCTCAATTCACAATAGCCAAGACCTGGAACCAACCCAAATGCCCATCAACAGTAGACTGGATAAAGAAATTATGGGACATGTACTCTATAGAATACTATACAGCAGTCAAAAACAATGAAATCCGGTCATTGGCAACAAGATAGAGGAATCTGGAAAACATCATGCTGAGTGAATTAAGCCAGTCCCAAAGGGACAAATATCATATGTTCTCCCTGATTGGCGACAACCAACTGAGCACCAAAGTGGAAACCTGTTGAAGTGAAATGGACACTATGAGAAACAGTGACTTGATCAGCTCTTGAGCTGACTGTTGGTGTACAGTGTAATACTTTATCCCTTTTAGTATTTTTTTGTTCTAGTACCATTGGTTGAACTCTGTAATTAATACACAATTATTCTTAGGTGTTTAAATTTAACTGAAAAGTGATCCTGTTAAATATAAGAGTGGGAATAACAGAGGGAGGAGATGTACAATTTGGGACATGCTCAATTGGACTTGCCCCAAATGGTGGAGTTAGAAATGTGCCAGGGGATTCCAATACAATCCCATCAAGGTGGCATGTACCAATGCCATCTCACTAGTCCAAGTGATCAATTTCAGTTCACAGTTGATCACACTGATAGGTCTAAGAATGAAAGGTATCACACAAGCAAGACTAGTGTCTGCTAATACTAACTGATAGAATCAAAAAGGGAGAGAATGATCCAACATGGGAAGTGGGATACACAACAGACTCATAGAATGGCAGATGTCCTAAACAGCACTCTGTCCTCAGAATCAGCCCTTAAGGCATTCAGATCTGGCTGAAGAGCCCATGAGAGTATTTCAGGCATGGAAAGCCAAGACACTCAAACCTAAATGAAAGATCTCCGTGATTGAGATCCCAGTGGAAAGAACAGGGCCATCAAAGAAGGAGGTACCTTTCTCTGAAGGGAGGAGAGAACTTCCCCTTTGATTATGACCCTGTCTGCATAAGATTGAAATCGGCGAACTCAAGAGGCTTCCATAGCCTTGGCAACTCATGACTAGAGCCTAGAGAGATTACTGAGGCCATAAACAAGAGTGTCAAATGATAAGTCAACAACAGAAGTCACTGTGTACTTACTCCTCATGTGGGATCTGTCCTTAATGTGTTGTCCAATGTGAAGTAACGCTATAACTAGTACTGAAACAGTATTTTACACTTTATGTTCTGTGTGAGTGCAAACTTATGAAATCTTTACTTAATATATACTAAATCGATCTTCTGTATATAAAGATAATTGAAAATGAATCTTGATGTGAATGGAACAGGAGAGGGTTTGGGAGATGGGAGGGGTGCGAGTGGGAGGGAAGTTATAGGGGAGGAAAGCCACTGTAATCCATAAACTATATTTGGAAATTTATATTTACTAAACAAAAGTTAAAAAAAGATTAAAAAAAAGAAATGAAGAATTTGATACACTAAATGAAAACACAGTGGAAAGACTGTATTTTAACAACAGACTTGGTGAAGCATAAGAAAGAATATAAAACCTGGTAGACAAATATTTGGAAATATCTCAGACCAAGAAAAAGAATAAATTGGAAAAATTAAAAGCAGTGTTAGTGATTTATGGGATATCAACAAATGGCCGAGCATATGTTTATTATTAGTTCCTGATAGTGTGGAAAGAGAGAAAGGATTAGCAGGCCTATTCAGTGAACTAATTACAGAAAACTTAATTTTGGGAAAGAAAGAGACATCCAAATACATGAGGCAAATAGAAAACATAACAGACATAACCAGAAAATATCATCATCATGACACATTATACTCAAACTTTCAACAGTAAAGCATAAAGAAAAGATTCTAAGATATGCAAAAAAATGCCAAAATACATTCAGAGAATCTCCAATTAGATATGGAATCAATCTAGGTGTCCATCATTTGATGACAGGATAAAGAAATTGTGGTATGTAGGTAGTATAGAATGCTACTCATTCATAAAAAGAATGAAATCTTGTCTTTTGCAACAAAGTGGATGAAACTGGAAGCTATTATACTTAGTGAAATAAAACAGTTCCAAAAAGAAAAATAAATGTTTTTACTGATTTGAAGCAACTAATAGAGTACCAAAAAAAAATAGTGGTATGTTTGAAATTGACATTTTGAGATTTGATGATTCTTTACATCCCTTGTCTCTACTATTGATGAATAGTGCATTTTTCTTCATGCAATTTGTTGAAACTTTTACTTAGTTTATGGTTAATGCTGCCAGTATAAAATAAACCGGGAGTAGATCATTGTAAAAATGAAAAGCAGGAATAAGAGAAAAAGGAGGAGGAAGTGTGGGAACATGAAGGGAGAGAATGTAGGATGGGAAGTGTCACTCTGTGTATATTAACATGAAATACATAACATTTGTTTACTTTAAGTAAAATAAATGAAAAAAACAAAAAAGAATAAAAAAGAAACATGATGAACAAAAACTAAAAATAAATAAATACATACACACATACATTTGAATATCATCCTATTTAATTTATAGAAAACCAATTAAGATTTTAACGAGTCCCATATTAATTGATTAGGAAACATCCTCACACTAGTTCAGTTTACTATTTCAAAACAAGGGCAATTTTAGTGGCAGAGTTAAGATTTCAATCTATATTTATCCAAATCTAAAAGTTCTGCATTCTACTTTCTACCTTATTCTGAAGTAAAGTTTCATTATTAATATCTTTATCTTGTAATCACACAGTTTTAATATCAAGGTGATTTAGTATCTAGCTGATTAAATGAATTGTACCCAGAAAATTAAAACAATAACATCTTACAATCTGGAATCACATATTTGAATAAACATTAGATATATTACTATTTGATTTAAAGAGCTAACATACTTATCATGAGAAATTGTAGTACAAATAATTTTAAAAGTATTCTTGCTATATAAGGTTGAGTTTTAATGGCAACACAGCAAAGTTTTATAATATTTAATCTTCTTATAAAATGTTTTCTTTCGGGAATTGGTGAAGGTCTATGATGGAAAAGCTCATCTAAGGGTTGTGAGATTCAGGAAAGCCAGACACTGCTTCTGCTGCCCTATACAAATATATTCAAGCTCACAGAGAGAAAAGCAGCTGAGGCAGAGAGATAAGTGTGCTTTTAGGTGTGGCAGACCTTGGATTCAATCTCAACCTGGGACATACTCAAATGTGTGGACCTGGGTGAACCTCAATGGGCTTGGAAGTTCTCATTCTTATATTTAAAGCAAGATGAGTTATTCATGATCACCTTTCCCCAGTGGACATTAACATCAGGAATTGTTATGTATACCTGAGATAAAGTAAATGAATTATTTGGATAGATGGTAGAGATTATGGCCTTAGTGTTATACAGATTGTTAATCCTGTCTATACAGTTAATTCTATTTATAGTGTTAGTATTTATTGGGTTGTTTTCAATGATTTGACTTTGTTGTTATTCTCCTACCTTAGAAAATCTGGCAGAGATCCTCTGAGTATTGCTGTCAGCCTGAAGAGAGGATCTTGCTGCATAGATGCATATTGCTGCCCCGGGAAAGGTGTAGGAGAGGTGTAGGAATCATATTTAAAGAGTTATTCATTTATTTGAAAGTCAGAGTTACACAGAGAGGAGATGCAGAGAGAGAGAGAGAAGAGAGAGAGAGAGAGAGAGAATCTTCCATCCGATAGTTCACTCCCCAGAAGGCCGCAACGGCCGGAGCTGCGCCGATCCGAAGCCAGGAGCCAGGAGCCTCCTCCAGGTCTCCCACGTGGATGCAGGGGCCCAAGGACTTGGACCACCTTCCACTGCTTTCCCAGGCCACAGTAGAGAGCTGGATTGGAAGAGGAACAGCCGGGTCTCAAACCGGCTCCCAGATGGGATGCTGGCGCTTTGGGCAAGGGAGTTAACGCGCTGTGCCACAGTACTGGTCCTGAGGAATCATATTTAATTATAATGTTCAAGTTAAGAATTATTGGAGAATGTTGAATAACAAACAGATTTTAAATTTTGGAATATGTGATTTAGCGTTATTTTCAGGAAAAGATTTCTGGGCTGAGAAGCGAAGTGTAAAAAAGCTGCTAATTGCCTGGCATGTTAGGGAAACTGCTTTGGAAATCAATGTAGTAACAAGGTGTGTCTCACAGAGTCAGAAGAGAGGATGCCACAGCGTTTTGGAAAGGCTGAGAATATATATATATATATATATATATATATATATATATATATATAACTTTAGACTCAAAAGGCTTCCATAGCCTTGGCAACTCATGACTAGAGCCTGGGGAGATTACTGACGCCATAAACAAGAGTGTCAAATTGTTAAGTCAACAACAGGAGTCACAGTGTACTTACTTCTCATGTGGAATCTGTCCTTAATGTGTTGTCCAACGTGAAGTAATGCTATAACTAGTACTGAAACAGTATTTTACACTTTGTGTTTCTGTGTGGGTGCAAACTGATGAAATCTTTACTTAATATATACTGAATCGGTCTTCTGTATATAAAGAGAATTGAAAATGAATCTTGATGTGAATGGAATGGGAGAGGGAGCGGGAGATGGGAGGGGTGCGAGTGGGAGGGAAATCATGGCTGGGGGGAAGCCAATGTAATCCAGAAACTGTACTTTGGAAATTTATATTTACTAAATAAAAAAAAAGATAAAAAAAAATCTTTAGACTATTTAAGAGACTTTATTTAGAAAAGTGAACCACTCTAAGGTTTGGACAGAGAATGCACATGATTAAACTGATATTTATTACAATACTCTATTTAAGAATAGTGGGAAAAATTAAGGATAGAAGGATCAAGATTCCAACTATAGGGGGCCGACATTGTGGTGCAATGGGCCAGCCACATCTGTGCTGCTAGCATCTCCATCAGAATGTGGGGCATAAGGCCTGACTAATCTTGGAAAGCAGCATAAGGTTGTGCAAGTATCTGGGTCCCTGTCAGCCTGCCATGTGGGAGAATGAATGGTTTCAAGATCTGGGCTTAGGTTTGGCGATCCACATCTTTACGGCCATCTGGGAAGTGAACCAGCGGGATCTGTTTCTGTCTACCTTTTGAATTAATTAATTAATTAATGTTTTAATAGAGATTCCGAGGAAGAAAAGGTTTTGGTCAGACATGGTTTGATTGTGAATGGGTTGCAGCTAGCATTCCTTTCTATCTCTTTGTGGTTGATTGTGCATATTTTATGTGATATTAAAGAATAGTTGTCTCAAGGACAGTTGACATTTGTCAGCCTGAGCATCTAGATGGTTTGTTACCATGAACTAAAATGAGAAACATTGCATGTGAAGAGAAGGATGTGGTGATTTTGAAATTTTTAAGAAATTATTAAGAGTACATATTAGGGGTCAGCTTTTGGCCTAATGGTTGGGATGTCACCTCAGAGTACCTGCGTTCTATGCCTGGCTCTGAATTCTATGTCCAGTTCTTGTTAATGAAAACCTTGGGAGTCAAATAGAGGACACAGATTGTGTTACTGGCTCCTGCTTTCTGCCAGGCTCAGCGTTGGTCATCATCAATACTTCGGGAGTGAACCATCATATGCAAGCTCAATCTCTCTCTCTCACTCTCTCTCTCTCTCTTGCACTCAAACAACAGCAAAAACTTTTATTACTCTAAAACTCATGTGATTTTAACAACCTATTTTCTGATTATTTACTTAAGTAGGTTATTAATCATTCTAGAAATTTAGATTTTTATAGTAACTGACTAGTTTCAATAAATAATCATTCTTTCACAGTAACGTCATATTTGGGAAAGACTGAAAGATGCTTACTCTCTATTTTTTTATTTGAAAGTTTTTATTTTCAAGTAAAGGCAGGAAGTACTCTTGAAGTAATTTATGTTCCTTAGCCTTCACAAAACATGCCCCCCCCTTTTTGATATAAGATTACAGGTAAATTTCTGTATTAAACTTGCTCTATCCACCAATTAACTACATTTTGCCACTTGATCTGTATGACAAACTGCTCAGGAAATTATATTAACTCATATTTTACTTCCAGTTACATAGGCTGACCATAATAAAGTCACTTAATTTTTATTTTGTGACCACAAATAATTTGGGACCTAGAAAAATAATACACACACACATATACATACACAAACACACAAAAGCAAAGTTAAAGAAAATGTAAAGTAACTATACAATATTAACACTGGCCAGACTATTTTTGCTCATATCAATGACTATACATCAAAGAACATAGTACTGGGGTTATTTTATCTTAACAATTAATTCTTTGTGTTTACTCAACAACAAATAAACTGCAACTTAGCTTGGCAAGAGAAATAAAATGTAGATTTTGTTGGTGGTGGTGGTGGTGTTGTCCCATGCATATTTTGGATTAAACCATTCAGGAGAAAAGGTTAACAGAATCATTGAGTTTGCTACTCTAAAACCTGGCTGAAAAAGCTATTTTTACTGTCTTTTGTCCTTCTCTATAAAAGTAACTGAAATATTTTCAAATATAACTTTAAAAAAATCAGCTACAGCAATAAACTATAATAAGGACAAATCATCATCAGAACTGAAAATTCTCCTGGACTGAGAATAAAGAGTTGAGTAAGTTTAAATATTACTTTTTATATGGCAGGGCGAACAAGGAGCTGAAAATACAAGAGAACTTTAAATAGGTTTTGGAAAATGAAATTTAAAGAAAAGTTGACTGAGATGGGCATTTGGTGCAGTGGTTAAGCCTCAGTTTGGGATTCATACATCCTTGCTGGAGTGCCTGGATTTGAATCCCAGCTCAAGTTTCCAATTGCAGCTTCCTGCTAATAAACACTCTGGTGTTAATCACCAGCAGGTGATGGGTCAAGTGCTTGAGCTCCTGTCACCCACATGGGAGACATAGATGGAGTTTGATTTCTGGCTTTGGCCTGGCCTAGCCCTGGCTATTGCTCAATTTTCCCCTGCCCACTCCTCCATGTATGTGTCCCTCTGCCTTTCAGATAAATTCATAAAAAATAAATACTTTTAAAAGATAAGTTCACAATAACTTAAGTTTGTGATATAAGTTTTTCATGATCTTTCGGAAGACCCCATGTTTGGATTTTGATGCTTTTGGAACCAAAATAAACTTACCTTTAGCTTCATTTTTTGAACTTTGTTAAGCACACTATTTCACTGAAAAATGGTTTGAATATATGTTAGTCTCATAATTAAAATAAGATTATTGTACAAAATACTTGATATAATGTGTTCATTTTTACCATTTCCCTTGTTACCACATGCAAATTTACTTATTGATTTATTCATCAATTCAATCATTTATTCATTCACACATTGGTAGGCACAGTTACAGAGGTGGGGACAAAGAGAGAGACAGACACAGAGAGATTGATCTTCCACCCACTGGTTCAATCCCAAAATACCTTCAATAGCCAGGGCTGAGCCAGGCTGAAGCCAGGAACCTGGAACTCCATTCAGGTCTCCCATGTGGATGGCAGGGTGCTCTTCCACTGTTTTCCAAGGTACATTAGCAGGGAGCCAGATTAGAAGTGGAGCAGCTGGAACTCCCATGCAATCATATGTTTGTTGATTTCATAGGAAGTGGCTTAATCTGCTGTACCACAGTGCCAGCCCCACCACATGTAGATTTAAAATAAACTGTATTATATAACTCTCCACTCCCCTCTTATTTAATCAAAAGGCAATTCTGCTAAACTCCTCAGAGTACATGCAAGATGATCAACAGAGATTTAAGGAAAATATACTTGAACGGCAATTAGTTTATCTGAAAATAAGAAACACAATATTTACTGATATTTGAAATTTTGAGTTGGCACTCATAAGAACACAGATGGTATGTATGTTATATGAGCTCCGTGGTAGGTTGAAAAAAATGGCCTTAATAAATCCATCAGCATCCTAAAGCCTTGTCCCTACCAATGTTATCATATATGGTAAAGTCTTTGCAGTTGTGACTAAATTAAGGCTCATGAGATGGAAAGATTAATTTGGATTAACTTTGTGGGTCCTAATTGCAGTCACATGTATTGTAACAAACAAGGCACAGGGAAAGCTGACCACAAAGGGAGAAGGCAATGTGGACACAGAACAGAAGCAGATTTGAAGATGCTGGCCATGAAAACTGGAATGAATCCAAAGAACAGAAGCTGGACAAGTCACAGGATGAATTCTTCCCTTAAGCTACCAGGAAGACTGTAGCACGGCCAACACTGTGATGTCAGTCCAGTGATACTGAGATTGAATTCTGCCTCAGGAGCTGCATGAATAAATAAATTTCTTATTTTAAATTACCAAGTTTGTGGTAATTTTCTATGACAGCCATAAGAAACTAATAAAAGCTGTTATCTCCTCACACCTGGATCTCATTAGATATGACAATGAGTTAATGAAGATTCAGAACTTTTGAAGAAGGCAATTGAAAATACGGTTTTATATTCATTATGCTTTATGTATCATAAATCTCATCTTAAATTTATATTGTGCATTGAGCTAAGTGCTAATATACTATTAAGCAATTACAACCTTCAGAATATTTCATAAAAGCATCCAGAAATTGAAGTCAATATTCAGTCCTGTTTTTCAGGATTTTGAAACTCATGAAACTCAATCTTATGTATTATAACATTTCATTAAGCCTATCCCTTCCTAAATTTTAATGTAATCATGAAGAAAAAGGTATACTATGTCTTAAGAAGTTCTTGTCCTCGCCACCACAGTCAAAAATGGCTGAGGTAACACAAACACACACATACACGTAATCAAAACATATTCTTCTGTTAGCAGGAGTGTTTATCAGAATTTGAAAAACAAAATGTGATGCATTTTAATATATAACTATTAGGAAAAAAGGCAATTTTTTTTCAGCATTTACTTATTTTATTGATTTTATCAGTATTGTTTTTCTGAGTACCTTACAAATACAATTCAAACATAAATAGAAATACAATCTGCAATACTATATTTGTGGTATTTAATATTGATTCTGTCACTTTTTATGAAATTCTTTTTTATAATAAAAAATATTTTATAATTTGACACAAGTACTTCTTTATGTTACATATTTTAAGAGATTTCTGACAAGATTCATTTACAGTTCCTAATTTATGTTGCCTTTTTAATATTAGCTGCTTTATTTATTTTCAACCAAAATTTATAATAACTTTTATTTTTAAAAATATTCAATTATTTATTTTGAAATTTGGAGTTACAGAGAGAAAAGAAAGGACAGAGAGGGGGAGAGAGAGAGATTTTCCATCTGTTGTTTCACCTCACAGGTGACCAGGGCTGGGCCAGCCTGAAGCCAGGAGCCAGGAAGCAGGGGCTTCATCCCCAGAGTCTCCCATGTGGGTTCAGGGGTCTAAACACTTGGTTTGTTTTGCATTGCTTTTCCCTGGACATTAGCATGGAACTGGATTGGAAGTAGAGTACGAGGACAGGAACTGGCAAGCATATGGGATGCCACCATTGCAAGTTACACCACAATGCCAGCCCAGCAACATGTATTTTTATATAAAACTTTATGCTTTCCATTTTTGGAAATGTATTGGAAACTTATACTAATTTGCAAATCTTTACCAAAAATGTATTCTAACCGTACTCATTCAATACAGTTTATATTTAAGCAGATTTTACTTAAGTTCAGGCTTTCTCTGACTCTCCTGAAAGACTTCATCATCTGCTGTGTATGCATATGCACTGTTTTGGAAATATGATTTTATTTCACTTGAGTAGAGTTCTAGGAATGGAGATTACTAAAGTTTATAGCAACATTAATATGTAAATTTTTAAGAAACTGATAACCATTATTTTCCCAAGTGCTGTACTAAGTTACATGGCCATTAGTAATTAGTTTGAGGGCTCCATTTTCTCCGAATGTTCACTAACTCCAGTTTTCCTTGACTTCAGTGGATGTGAAATTGTGTCAATTTATGGTTTTTATTGTCATCTTTCTAGGATGAAGACGTTGATCATCTTTTATGTGCAAAATGAACATTTGTATGTTGTTTGATTTTAATACATATGGAACAGGGCATATTTTCATTATTAATAAAAAACAAATAATAACTACATGATTTCCCTGTACCTCGATTATACCTAAAAGATATCTACTGTAGGAAAGAAGCCTCATAAAAATAAACCTAGGACTTACTATGAAATAGATAAGACACTTTTTCTCTCCCTTCTCCTAGAACCTTTTTGGAAATTTAATAAGAAGTATTCTAAAATCTTATTTTATTTCTTTGGAAGGTAAATAAATCTCTTCAGCAGAGAGGTAAAAAAAAATCTATCTTCAGCTTTACAACCCAGAGCAGTTCTTAAAGTCACTGGCTTCATAGGCTCTGAAATGTACATGTGCACCACCGAGGGCAAGTTTCTGTAGTTCTCTCACTATCTGACTTGTCATAGATTACCTTCCAAATCCCGCTTTTAGCAAAAATTGCAAGTTTCAATCATTTGTTCAGAGAAACCTAACTATAGGAACAACATATTAACTCTTAACATGCAATATTTGGAATCGTCTTTGCAGCATGTTTATTTAAAAATATAACCATCTTAATTGTCTTATTTGTCCCACAGTTATTGAGTTGTCGGTTTTTAAAATATACTCAGATTGTACGACCCTTCTCAGATACATATTTCACAAAGAATTTCTCTCTGTCGGCTCTTTTTATCTTTATTATGGTTGCTTGAAATAAAATTTAAAAATCTCACAAAGTAAAATGGAGCATTGTTTTATTTTATGGATCACACTTTTGCTGTTGATGTTTGCATCTAAGAAATCTGTTTGTTATAAGGTTACCAAGATTTACTTCTGCTTGCTTCTGAGAGTTTCATTCCCTATTGTGAAAACAATCCTGTTGGTGTTCTATTGCACAGTAGGGTAATAATGGTTAACAAGAACATACTGTACTTTTCTAAATAGCTAGAAGAAAGACTTCTGAATGTTCACACTACAAAGAAGCCTTGAGTATTTGAAGCAATGGATGCCAATTATCCTGATATGATCCTTAAAATGTATACATGCATCAAAATATTACCTTGAACCCCATAAATATGTACAATTACTGTTGATCAATAAAAAAGTTTGATAATTTTGAGACATTTATTCAGGAAGGTTATACAGTTGGAGTGAAATGCTGAATATGATGTGAGACAAAGTTACACATTCTCCTTATTGCATGTGGACACAAAACTTCCCAGCTCCATATATTGGCAAGGTTTAGTATTTTATTTGTATCTTTTGGAAAAGTTTGTGGACCATAAATATCAGAGTTTGGTCCCTGTTTCTCCATTGTATTTCATTGGTGAATGCATCTATCTTATGCTAAACTGAACTGTGTTGATTAATGTAATTTTATTATAACTTTAAAAGTGGAAAATATAAGTCCTACAATTTTGTTACTGCTATTCAACATTTTTGACTATCATGGGTCCATTATATTTGCATACAAATTTGAGGATCAGTCTTTGTCTGAAAATAATGCTTGTTCTAATTTGATCTGGATAGTGGTGTATCTATAATACAGAAAGAGTTGCTACTGCTATACACCAATGGGAAATCTGTTCATTTACTTACATCTTTATTTTTTGCCAGTATTATTCTATCATTTCCAGTATAAAATTCTTTCAATTTTCTTGTCAAATTTATTTGTATGTCTTTAATCTTTTTGGTGAATGGCTTGTTTTATATTCAGATATTTCATTACCAATCTGTAGGAAGTGTCTTAATCTATCACTTGAATGTACGGAACAAGTTTATTAGTCCCAATAGCTTTGTGTATGTATGCATTTCTTAGGAATTTCTCTATGTCAAATCAGGTCATTTCTGAATTACATCAGTTTACCTTTTCCTTTCCTATACAGATGTGTCTTTTGTTTGTTTTGTGTCTTTTCGATCACCGAAAACTTAGTACAGTAGATCAAGGAGGTGAAAAAGTACAATTCTTTCTCTTTCCCTGAATTTAACAGGAAAACAGCATTTTTTGACAAGCAGAGTTACACAGTGAGAGAGAGACAGACAGAAAGGTCCTGCTTTTTCCATTGATTCACCCCCCAAATGGCCGCTACAGCTGGCGCGCCACTCCAATTCAAAGCCAGGAGCCAGCTGCTTCCTCCTGGTCTCCCATGTGGGTGCAGGACCCAAGCACTTGGGCCATCCTCCATTTCACTTTCAGTCCAGAGCAGAGAGCTGGACTGGAAGAGGAGCAACCGAGACAGAATCCGGCACCCCAGCTGGGACTAGAACCCGGGGTGCTGGCGCCACAGGTGGAGGATTAGCAAAGTGAGCCGCTGCGCTGGCCAAACATCATGTTTCTTTAATATGAGGTTAAATCTATGATTCCATTTTCCATTCCCACTATGCTGAGAGTTGTATCATGGCTAGGTGCTTGATTTCCCCAAATGCTGCTTCTGTATTCCTTTAGATAACAATGTGGTTTCTGTCATTCCCTCCAACAGTATGACGTGTAACATGAAATTACATTGTATGTTATCCAACTTTGCCTTCTGGGATAAATCTCATTTGGTGATGATATAAAGTCCTTTTTATATGATGCTATATTCAGCTTACTACCGTTTTATAGGTTACTTTGCCTATGTCAAGGTTATTTTTTCCTGTGGAATTTTATTTATTTTTTGATATCTTTGGCACTGGTAGCTAGGTGATGAGCTTTTGTAGAGTAATAGAGGAAGGGTTTCCTCCTCCTCTGTTTTCCTTGAGATTTGTTGAAACGTTAACAGGATTTCCTTTTTCAGATGTTTTGTATATTTTGGCAATAAACTTCTCTGGGCCAAGGGTATTTTTACAGAAGTTTTTATTTTAATTATCAATATAATTTATTTACATTTTATAGATGTGCTTACATGTTTTCTTCTATTTTTGTATGATTTATAGAGATGTAGTTATTCATCTAAGTTGTTTAACTTATTTATTGATTTTACAGATGTATTTATTTACTTGAAAGAGTGACAGAAAGAAGGAGAGAAGAGAAAGAGAGATCTTCCATTTGCTGGTTCACAACCCAAACATCTGCAACAGCTGGGGTTGGGGTAGGCTGAAGCCAAGAGCCGAAGCTCCATCTGGGTCACCCACATAGGTGGTAGGCAGCAAAGTACTTTTCTACATCAACTGCCTCCCAGATGTAGTCAAAAATAGCTAAATTGAAAGCAGACGAGCTGGGACTCAAACCAGGATCTCTTATGTAGGATAAGGGAGCCATGATTGGGATTAACCTGCTGCACCACAAGACCCACTTGTTTTGTTTAATCTATTGACATATGGTTGCTCATAGTATCATGTAATCACTTTTATAATAATTTTAGATTTATTGTCATATTGTCTTTATAGTTTTCATTGTAGTATTTGTTAATTTTAGAAAGACAATAGACAGAGAGAAAGAAAGACAGAGTTCCCATATCCTGTTCAAATGCCCAAATTACTAGGACTGCGTGAGCTTTCAGCATGGTACATTAAACTCAATGCAGGTCACCCACGAAAGCGGCAGGAACACAATTACTTGAGCCATCAACTGCTGCCTGTCAGAGTTTAGATTGGCACCACGGTGGAGTGAGGAGACAGAGCCACTCTGATGTGGAATGTGGATGTCTTAATCCCTAGGATTAACATATCCTGATTGAGGTATTTTTAAAAATTCTCACCTTTAATTTTGTTAATCTAGCTGAAGCATTATTTTTCTTTTTAAATATGAGGATCTTTATAAAGAATTCGTTATTTCATTTGTCTTCTCCACGGTATATCTATTTTCTAATTAACTAATATTATTGTTTATGTCCTCCCCAAACTCATATGTTGAATTTGAATACCAAACATGACATGAAAAAGCAGAGTCTTTTGGATGTGCACAAATGAATGGTGTGAGTGACCTAACTGAAGAGACTCCAAAAACTTGTTTGCTCCTTTTACCAGGTATAGAGCCATAGAAAGTTTTCTGTGAGGAAGGGCTCTCAGCTGACACAGAACTTGCTGGTTCCTTGATCTTGGACTTTCTACCCTCTGGAACTGTAAGAAATACATTTGTGTTGCTTGTGACCACTCAGTTAATAGCATTTTTATTACAGAAGTCTGAATGGACTAAGGCAGCTTTGTTCTGCTATACTGGATTTAGTTTGGATTCAATTTCTCAACATTGTGATGGGGACTTTTTATTTGAGCTATTTCTCCAGTTTTAATTTAGGCATCTGTGAACTGAAATGTATCAACACCAAATACATATGTTGAAGTTCTAATCCTTAAAGTGATTTCATTTGGACATGTTTTGTAAGGATGTTCTCTAAAGAGGGATTTAAAGATAAGCAGGACTATAAGTGTGAATCACTCAACCAATGGGACAAGTAGGATCCCCTTATTCAAAGTAAGATGCAGTGGGATGGATGTGTCCATGAGTTAGGCCTCTGAGTACAGAGAAGGGAAGCTTCTTAAACCCAAGTAGAGCAGGCTCTGGAGAAAGCAAACCTCCCCAAACTTGGCAAGTCTGGACTTCCAGCCTCCATACCTGTGAAGAAATACAAACCTGTTTCTTAGCTCACTGGTTATTTGGTGCTGTTATGGCAACACTAGACAACTAGTACACAGAGCCATATATTTTTCATGTATTTTCCTAGCTGCATCCTAGAAATGGTGATATGGTATGGTTTTGTTTTCAAGCAATTCAAAATATTTTAAAAATTCTCTGTGATTTATTTTTGACCCATAAGTTATCAAGCAGTTTGTTTGAATTTCCATTTTTACATATATAAATCTTTAATTTTTTTCTTTGTTGCTTTCTAATTCCATTCTAGAGACAGAGTATATCTTGCATGATGTCATGATTTTTAATTTATTGGGACTTGTTTTAAGGCTTAACATTTGATGTATGCTAGGGGATTTTCTTTACTGGGTTAAAAGGAAAATGAGTGGAATGTTCTATTGATGTTACTTAACTCTTTATGTTGATAATACCTTCAGGTCTTTTGTATACACTTTTTTGCTTTGTAGTTCTAACCATCTTCAGAAAGGAATTTTGATAATTATTAAATGTGTAATCAATTCCATCAGGTTATTTTGCATATAAGTCTATTATTAGATGCACTCCTATATATAATTTTTCCATGAAAAAAATCTTTTAACATTCTAAGCTGTATTGTTGTCCTCATACTTATTTGTCCTAAAATCAATTATTTTTTCAAGTAATAATATATATATAATATGCCTTCTGTGTGTATCTTATTTCTGTTTCTATATTAACAGTTCTCTTTTGTATTAAGAAGATATTTTAATATACTATTAAATCTTCTGTTTCCTTTTTCTTATTCTATTTTTTGTGTTATTTTCTTTCTCTGGTTTTTGAGTTGTTACTCTAGTAAAGACAATTTTAATATCAATCGATCAACATCCAAATTAAACTAATACTAAATTAGTTCCAGTATAATATGGAATATTTGTCTTCATGTTTAGGTTTATACCAAGTCTACTATATAAGTAATAATCATAGGAGGGGTTGAATATAGTACATACTCAGGTCTGTGTGTGCACCTGTGTATAGCTAGATATTTGATGTCATTTAAATGAGTTTGAGATGAAGGAATTTCAGAAAATATAATTATAGCTCTGTGCATTAGTATACATAATTGCCACTTTCAGCACTCTATTTCTTTTTATGATTGAGTTAGCCACTGATGTCTAGTGTGGTTTTCTTATTTCAATGTAGCTCCATTTTTCTCTCACTTATTTTTGTGCTCTTATTTTCACATATATTCCATTTTATATGCTTTAAGCAAAGTGAAAATAATTATATAATTATTGCTTTGTATAATTTCCATTTAAATTGGTTACGAAAAGGGAAAATAATTATTAGACTGCCTCTTAATTATGTATATAATTACCTTTTTCAGTATTTATTTTTGGTGAATTTAATTTGCAATCAAGTCTCACTTTGATTCATCTAAAATGGTTTCCTGTAGTAATTCTTGCATTATGGTCTATGGACAAAGAATTTTCTCAGTCTTTGTTTCTCTCAGCATATGTTATTTCACCCCCTGTCATCCTTTTGAAGGATAGGAAGGCTGTATAAGAAAATATCGGTTAATATATTTTCTTTCTTTTATCATTGTGAATATTCCTTCTCACTGCCTTCTGGCCTCCACTACCTTCTGGTCATTTATTAGTCTTATGTTTCCCTTACATATGAGCGTTTTATTTTTCTTCTGTTTTCAACATGTTCTTTATTTTTCTGCCTGATAACACAACCATGCAATCTCCAGTGCATGATCTCTTTGTATTTGTACTACTTGAAGTTTGTAGTGCTTACTAGAAGGACAGATTGTCTTCATTATACTTGGAGACTTCTATCTCGGTTCACTTTGTGAATTCCTATTAGTGTATTCCATCACATTTGCCAATGTCTCACAGGTTTGTAATCTGCACTAATTATTTTCCATCCTGTTTTTGTTTCTTCATTCAGGAGAATCTGTATTTATCTATCTTCAAATTTCTTGATTCATTCTTCTTCCAACACAATCTTCTATTGAGCATACACAGTAAATTTAAATTTGTTATTATATTTTCAACTTCAGCATTGCCATTTTATTCTTTTTTTAAAAAATCTGAACTCCATACTGATTTTTTTATGTTGTGTGCCATTGTCATACTTTTTTTGTAACTATATAACTATAGCTTTTTTTTTATTTAACCATGGGTCAAATTAATTTATAATTTAAGGTAAGTTCAATGCATAGGACCTCTTGAACAATTTTTTTGTTGGTTTTTCTCAAGTACATAGGTTATATTTCCTGTTTCTTCACACATATAATTTTTCTTACTACTGTTAGACACCGGATGCTTTAGGTGATATAGTGTAAAAATCTAGAGTCTGATTTTGTGTTCCGTTATGGTATTTGCAGTTGTTTTTTGTGTTTCTTGTTTGGTTAGTGGCCTGTTTTTCCTAATTGTGTGGAGTTGGTCCCTCTCAGTTTGCACTGACTCAGTGTTTTACTTTTAAGTTATATTGTATATTTTTAGCCCAATTAGGTATGGTTCCTCTGGATCAGTGTAACTTAGTTGTTAGCCAACAGTTAGTCAGAAATTGTGCTGAAATACCTGGAGTTTAAACACCATTGTTTTTCCTCTTTGTCCAGTGGAGCTATGTGTGGGCTGATGATTGCATTAAGAACTTAGAGATTTTAGAAGGTTTTCACAAGTATTACTTTGTTCACAAGACTACATGATTATCAAGGGATATATAACTCACTAAGGTCTTTTTAGTATCTATTGAGCATGTGTTTATCTTTCTGAATTCACCAATTTTCTAAAAATCCAAGGATACATAGACTCTTATGGTAATATTTTCCTGTTTCTTTACCCAGATTTACATTGTAAATTTTTCCTTTATCTGTAATTTTATAGTTTTCACTAATTGGTATGGAAACATCAGCTTGCTATAATGTTCTTCCTTTATTTTTGGCATTTGGAATGCTATAGGTTTTAATACCTTTATGCATGGAATTTATTTTTCTTTCACTTTGTTCTCAATAAAGTCTTCTCCTTATTCTGCCACTCTTCCTGGCATTTACTAATTAAACTTATGTACTGAGGAATTAGAAGACGAACTATGGGAATAATCTTAGAACAAAATGCTACACACTCTAACTTTCCTTCTTGTGTTTCTGTACATTTTCCTGAATAAGTGCTTAGGATCTTGTCACACAATCTTTATTCATTTCCAGTCTTTGAAAGGATCTTTGGGTAACTCTCTCTAGTTTTTTCATTGATATTTTGGGAGGGAAAGGATTTCCCAAGTTCCTAATTCAGTCATTCTGAAATTCCCCTCTACTGTTTTAATAGTTTTAATCTTATTGAGCGACATCCAATGGCCTTGATGGTAAAGTTCCTCTTCTATTTAGAATGAGTCATAGCCTGATGAAATTTATACACACACATACACACACACACACACACACAGAGATATCCTTTTTAAGCCAAACTACAAATAGCACAAACTCAATTTTAACAAATATACTTAATCCCTTTTCTATAAGCAAGTCACAGAGGACTTTTCAAAGAACAAAGACTATTTCAAGCAAATAATCTGTTTCCATCTGAAGGCAACAACCAGACTGATTGATTCCCTTGTGGGCTTAGCCCTGTTTTTGCATTCTATGATGCCAAGTATTTATACATGTCATGATGGGTTCCTTTCCTTGGTGACACCACTAGGAAATGTCTGGAGGGTTAACCAGTACCAAGCCAGCTGCTTCAGGGCTGCAAAGGGTGAACTGACATGAAGTAGTAGACATAAGTTTGTAGATGAGGATGTAGCATGCCTGACAAAAGAAATGGGAACTACTCATTAGAATACGGTAACTGTTTCTCACAGAGCATGGGGATTGTATACACAGAGGAGCCAGAGAAGACGGTGTGACATGGAGCACAGGGTATGAATTTTGTCTTCTGTTTTAGTTTTTCTCCTCCAGGAAGGTGATTTAACCATCCTGGGCTCCTGGTGGGCCTAAACAATGCAGCCTCAGTCTTGCTAGAGCTGTGGTCTCCTGTGGCCTATCTCATCAATCCCATGGTCCACTCTGCCTCCCTCTTAGCTGTCTCTTTCTTTTCTCCACCTGCAATAAAGAGCATGTGGGTCTCACTAAACCCATTTTTCCAGAGAAGAAAGCTAAGAATTAGCAAATGTGAAGAATTAGCAAATGTGATGTTAGAACTCCATTTGACCTCTCATGCACTAAATGTGTCAAATACGATTTGTAAACAACCCAGTGCAAATAGTAGTGCTTAAAACCCAAATTACACAGCTCTAATGGAGCAACTGCAGTCACCAGCAAAATTGCAAGAGACCACCAAGGTAATAGATAACACTTTTTGCCACCCACTTGTAAAGTGGAAGATTGTAATCAGCACATTGACTATACGCTAGGATATGCACTCTTCTTAGAGCGAAGCAAGGAGAGGAGGTAATTCCTCCACTTTATGGACTGAATTCTTTTTCTGAAAAGCCACCCCTTTTTGTGGATCAATAGAAAATATAATTTTCTGATATGAAATTCAGCATCTCACTGTGTCTACCTTGACTTACTGAAAAACAGAGAGTCTCATAAGTTTTATACTTAGAATTTTTATACTTAGAACTTTCTTAGAAACTGAAATGCTCTATGTGTTGTTTTGGGTGACACCTCATTACTTTAGGTTTTAGGATACTTTAAGAAACCTGTGTTCTGACTATCAATTCATCATATTTGGATTTCTGATACTGCTTTCAAGGAATTCTCAAGTTTCCATGTCTGCAGTGTCTTCTGTAATTTTAACCATTTTTATATCTACATTTTGCTGTTCCAAATTGCACAGCTCTAGGAAGTGCTAAATTTAAAGAAGTTTCTTTCATTTGCAAAATGCCAAGAGCTGCATCAACTTAACAAAACTGAATACTACCATTTGTATCTGTTCTCTAATTTTAAAATTTATCTCATTTTTCAGGATTGTCTGATTTGTTTTGGAGGTGGTCCAATGATGTTAATATCAGCAATTTTTTTTTAAAAAAAAAGAAGTTTTCACATTCGCTGTGATCAAAAAAGGTCTTCTCCTCTAAAATTCATTTTTATATCATTTTTTTTACATCCTGGAACATCTCTATTGGATACTACACTGGAAATCACTTCCTGAAAACAGTCATGTAAATTCACTGAAAGATGTTATTTACCACTCAGTTTTTGGCTACACCTTAAAAAAAAAAAAAACATTTCTCTTTGTCACCCATAATAAGGTGAGGAGGAAACATACAAAATGTTAGAATACATTTATTGGAAATTCTTTACAATTATGTATTCATATTTATCTCAACCACAAATATTATTTAATTTAAGATGTTTATCCAGCATGTTGTAGTATACAGAAGACATATGGAAAAGTACCCCTGTACATACAGATATGACTACATTAACAAAAAAACTACAATGAAAAGACAAGAAAAAAGCCACAATGTGCTGCCTGAACAACTTCTCTCTACAAATCTTCAGCATTTTGCATTAGATAAGCATTCTTTGTTGTGTGTCATGAAAATCTAATGTATAACCATTATTTCCCTGAGAATCTGAGTTGTAGGTGGATATTAGCTTCAATTTTAATGCAAACTAAAAAGAGAAATCCTAAATTCTCATGTAATCCAAGAAGCTGTTTATGAGCAAATACATGAGTGGAACTATAAATATTTAACTTTGATTCTATAATGGATAAATCCGCATGAAAAGAAGGTGATTATGCCTATGATTTTGGAAAATATTTGTACGAAGACCCAGGTGAAATATTTGTTCAGTAATTTTTAATAAAATTATTTAAATTATTTGACTATTAATTTTATTGCTTAACTAGATATGATGCACATTTTATTCTTCACTTTTTGAAACAAAGATATTAAAGTATTTAAAGAAGAGAGTACATCACTTTGGATTGTCATAAAAGACAAAGTCAATATTAATTTTATCTTATTTTCTAGGTGTTTTCTGAATTACATGCTTTTTTAAAAAATGATACACTATTATAAGTTAAAATGCACAGCAATGTCATAAATTAGATTCAATTTATGTTTTGAAAATGTCTGTTTTTCATTTTTACAAATCAATCTCATTTTGCAAATATCAGTATGTCCAACTTGGATAGATTTTTAAAAGCCAGGTTTTCTGGGGAAGGCTGGAGGAGAACTGTCAGTTCAGGACCAAATACACAAAACTCCTATAGTACTCCAAGTTTCAGCTGTGGCCTCTGATTCAGAGCGCTTCACAGTGGTGACAGGGTCTGTTCTTTCCACTGTGCTCTGCCGTCCACCGCTGTTGCTTCTGCTCATAGTCTATCTTACCTTGTCAGCTCCTCCTTTGCTAAATTTAAAACTGCATAATGAGGTCATCCATTGGGCCTCCTTTTCTGCTAGGACTTTTGAAAGCAGAGACTTTTTAATGTTCAAGCTGTGAGTCAAATTCAATTCTTATGATGACATTATGACACTGAATAAAAATAAGAATAAATAGCTTGTCTGCCATTTTAGATGGAATTTTAAGAGGTATATCTCACAGTATTTTAAGTTTTGTTTTGAAAGAAGTTTTGCCAAGCAGTAGAGAAAGACTGAATTTCATTATTCTCTTGTAGATTTTAGTGGGTATGTTTATCTTTGAACAGATCATTTAAATGGATCAGAGGTATGCAGGGTTATACATCTCTTGAAGATCAAGACATAGATGCATTTTTTCTTGGGGCTTTATTTGAATTGTCATCCTACTTTTGGACAGCATTTCATTTTGCATGAAAGGAAATCTGAACATGTTTTCTGGCAATGCCTTAAGTTTATACATGCAATAAGAAGACACTTTTTTTGGGTGATCTTCTAACAGACTTTTGAGACTTGTTGATTCACTTGAAAGAAATGTGGGCTTTTTACTGTAGGTTGTATGGACAGCAAAACTTTGTGAACATAAACTGTCTGTAGAGTGAATGTGTGGCTGAATGCTGTTCAAGATAGTGTGTTTAATTGGTTTAACAATTGGTTCTTTCTAATTGGCCATCCTAGATGAACACAGACTTTGCTGCTCTTCATGCTAATGAATTTGCTTTAAGCTTTACATCTGACTTCAAAGAGTGTACAACTCCAATCATTGTCAAAGTTTAATGCTTAGGAAATGTTGGAAGTGGATATGGGAAGTACTTTTATCTTAAATGTGGAAAATATAAATAAATGTGGCTTATTATTGTTGTTCTTTTTACTATTATTCTATCTCTGTTCCTCATATGTCATTTCTTCTCTCCAACATAACATTCAGATCTATATTAAAATTCACATGTTCTAGTATGTAGTCAAATTAAGTAAATTATTGTTTTGTTTGTACCAAACAAGGCTCTGTATGGCCAACAAACCTACATGTAAAGTACACTAAATAATATTCATTTTCCTGCTCCTTCTGCACTCATCACAACCCTCAATCCAAGTGATATGACATCAAATGAACTCATTAAAGACTTGGTGTGAAATCTTCAAAGGAAAAATCTACAAAACCTGTGAGTCCATGTTGTTGAGCATCAGAACTTCTATATTGACTGCAAGTTCTATCTTAAGTGAATGTCCAGAGGATTAATTATATGAATTGGGATATATTCTGGGAATGGGAATTTTGGGAGCTTGGAGACTGGCACTTGCCTCTCTAATGGAAAATCAGTAGGGTAATGACATCAAGAACTTGTTAAAGAGTTGAGTGAAGGTTGCATGAATCCAGCAACTCTTGCAAATCCCATGTGATATATATGTATCAGTGAATAGTGTATACAGAAACATCTCCCTTGATGGAGTAGTTGGGCTAGGGTAGAGGCATAGTTGCTGGATAAACTCAGAAGACAGTGATACAACAACAAAGAGAGTATTTGTTAATACAGGAGCATTAGCGTCATCAAAGTTACTAAAGATCAGATTATACTTTCATTTGACGTATAAGGCTTTTTCTTTTCCACCAGGCTCTATTTCTTCCCTATCCCTGATTAAACCAAATAAAATAGACATTAAATGGAAAAAAAAAGGAAACTTCTCTCATCTATTCGAGGTCTCTGAAATCAAGAGTAAATGATGAAAAAGCAAGTATACTTCTATATAGCAATATTTTCTCAGAAAGTAAAAATAAAATATAATGGAACTTAATTTTCAAAAAAATTGCTTGAGCTTTTCAGTTAGTGTCACAATGTGCACTTTATACACCCCACTAAGAAAAAAAAAAAAAAGGATGGGGTTAATATATTTGTGTCTTTGCAAATAACCAAAATTTCTATCTATATAAAATATTTATGTGCAAATTAGTCTATGCATTCCCATAAACTTGCAAGTAGCAGCATTGTTTCATTCATTTCCATGGGGGATGGTGTTACATTCAGTTTTCTATATGAGATATAAATTTAAAGAAAATATAAAAATCCCAGCATGATTTTCTTGCCTCAGACTAGACTAAGGAAAATTTAATTAAAGCATGGGATAAAATAATCATTAGCTGCATGTGATTCTCGACAAATCTATTTTTCAACTAAGTTATTTTGTATTAGGACAGAAGTTATATAAAAAGAGAAAGAAAAAATGGAACATGTTTATCAAATCAAATATAAGATCAAATATAGGATATTTTCCTATATTTTGGTTGAGACAAAAAGCCAAAGATAATTAAAGAAACATTTAGGCAACATTGTGGAGAAAGCAAAATATTAAATAAATTTAGTTTAACAAGTCAATTACAAGCTAACACATTTTGTATTTAATTTTCGTTCTTTAATTTTAATTATTAGTTGAATCATAAAAATAAAGTGATTTTTAAAAGCAATGGAAAAACTTAAGGAGAAAAGAAGGCATGCATTATAATATATGTGATTCATTAAACAAAGTATAATTAGATATATTTAAAATTTGAATGTTTTATTATGAAAATTACTATGAATTAATCTTTGTGATTCATCTTGGGACCAAAATATGAATTTGCCATATGGCCAACTTGGTTTAATGTTACACTTTCTGGTCACACAACATAATGAACTTCTTTGGCTAAAATAAACTAAATTTACTGTTTAGGTTTCATTTATATTGAGTCACGCCAGCTAACTGCAGACAAAATACTGTAGCCATCACATCCCAAACAAAATTAGGATTTAATCAAGCATATCTCTACTATTTGAACATTTTGTGTAATATTTTCTATAGCACAAAGTGGATGTTATTGCTTGACATCAAATCACTACAATTTTATTAAAATTTGGGCAGAAGTTCCACCTTGTAAATGCTGTTTTGTGTTTGTAAACTATTCTCCAGTCTTCTTCATAATTGTGAGGTTGTCACTTAGCATTTTCTATTCAATACAGCTTAATTTTAAACAATTAATTCACTTTATTTGTCTTACACACCCATTTAGTGATTTATGGTCTGGGCTTGGTCATGAAATGCAGTACCCTGTTTTGTGTCTGTTGTTAACTGGAAGTTGGACAAGTGACTAAATGATACAGGATAGCCTTACTGTGTAGTGGTCAACTAGTATCTAGCAGGAGTTCTATGATTCTACTGTATTTGATTTTTAATCTTCCAAAACCCATGTTTAAGCAATCTACAAGGTGGTCCCAACAAAGAAACAGAAGTTGAACCAGATGAACAAGCTCTGTTCAAACCTCTTTTTCTACCACATTCAATATTTCCATTGTTAAAATCAATTTATATGTCCTTTACAAATAAAGGGCTGAAGGATGAGACTCACTTCTAGATGATTAAAACACCTCCATATAGCAAAGGGCCATGGGGCGAGGTGTGGGGGGTGGTTTATTGACCTACATGCAATTTACTACAATGAGCGTTTAAACCTTCTTCCCTGAAAAAATTAAGCAGCTCCGAATTCAGAAAACAGACATGAATTAGAACGCAAATATAATATTGATTTTGCAAATTTTTATTATTGATGTATAAACAATGTGTAGGCATTTTTGTGTCTATAAAATGGATTTAGTCACTGAAAAAGCATATATTTTAATTGCATGATACCAAACTAAAATTGTTAAGTATAATCTTGATCCCATCTGCTGCTTCATTTTCCAAATGCCTTCAATGGCAAGGGTTGGGTTGGGCTGAAGTTGAGATCCAGGAATTTAATTCAGATCTCCCATGGGATGACAAGAACCCAAATATGTGAATCAACACCACTGCCTTCTGGGGTCTACAATGGCAGGAACCTGGAGTCAGGAGTTGAAGCCAGGAATTGAGCACAGGTATATGGGCATTCTAATCAATATCTTATTTGCTATACTAAATGCCTGTCCCATTGAGTTCATTGTCATCTAGTGTATTCTTATTCATCATCAAAATTTATTACCTCATTGAGAATGAGCATCAGCTCAGATGCATTAGACATAGGCCACTATAAGCATTATGTCCTGGAGTCAAGACATGCTTTCTTGTCTCTTACCTCCTATACCAGTTATTAGTGTAGAAGTTTAAGCCATATAACCATCTTTTACACTGCCATTAGGAAAGTCTACTAAAATTAAAACTTGATTATGATCATTTCTATTTAAATACTCCAATCACATACTTCATTATATGTGCCATTTTCAACACCTTAGTATGATGTATCCTCCTTCATGGTCTGAACCTTACTCGTGCATCCAGGTTCATTTCTGTACCAATTCCTGAAAATGTTTAATATATTCTTTCACAAGTAATAATTGCTTGGGAAAAAAATTCCTTATCCATGAAGATTCAACTCAAAATTCTATTTTTCTCTGAAGTCTTATAAATACAACACTCATTCAAATATGCTGATTGTATACATTTTCTTATCCATGTCTAGCTATTATATGTTCATATTTATATAAGAAATAAAATTGAGCTATTAAATTAGCTTGAATTTATTTTATTGCATAAATTCCTCTTAAATATTTTATTTATATTATTTGTTTGAGGGACATAAAGTCAGAAACAGAGAGCTGTTATTCACTGGTTTACTCCCCAAATAGCCAGAACCAGACCAGGTTAAATTCAGAAACTAGGAACCAAATCCAGGACTTCCACATGTGTGATAGAAACCAACTACTTGAGCAATCACCTGGTGGACCCCTGGATGGATACACATAAACAGGAAGCTGGAATTGTTCACAGAGCTGGGAAATATACCAAGGAATTCTAATACGGGATATTGGCATCCCAATATTGTCTTAACGATTCTGCAAAATTCAAGTCCTTACTTAAGCTCTTGGAATAAAAAAGGTAAATGCATTTTGTCTTATATCAGTGATTGAAAACGTAGTATTATTTTTTTATTTTTTTAACTTTTATTTAATAAATATAAATTTCCAAAGTACAGTTTATGGATTACAATGGCTTTCCCCCCCATAACTTCCCTCCCACCCACAACCCTCCCCTTTCCCACTCCCTCTCCCCTTCCATTCACATCAAGATTAATTTTCAATTATCTTTATATACAGAAGATCAATTTAGCATATATTAAGTAAAGATTTCAACAGTTTTCACCCACACAGAAACACAAAGTGTAAAATACTATTTGAGTACTAGTTATAGCATTAATTAAACACCTAAGAGTAATTGTGTGTTAATTACAGAGTTCAACCAATAGTTTTAAGTAGAACATAAAAAATACTAAAAGGGTAAAGTATTAAGTTTTTTTTTCTGTTTCTTTTTTTTGTTTGAAAACTTAGTATTACTAAAAACATACATTGAATAACTGAATTTTGTGCAGAAGATAATTTTTGAACATAAAATGATCAGAAAATGTGACTACAGGTGGATAATATTGATTTCATCACCACTTTTCCTTTGTGTATTAAATATAGATTTTCCATTTTTGTAGATGTTCCTGTCTGGATAATAGCAGTATAGAATGTCTTTTGAGATGTCTTTATAACAAAACAGTAGCTACCACTGTTTTTAAAATGACAAATGTATGATATGATGTTTTGAGAATTGAATGTTGAAAAAGGATTATTTTAAATGCCTTAAAAGTGGATTAATGATGATAAAATCAAGTTCTATCTAATCAGTGCAAAGAAAGTGAATCACTTCTAGTCCTTAGAATGCAAATATCATCAGTTATAGAATCAGCACAAAATACTCAACGGATTTCTAATCATAAGTATTTGTGCAAGTTCTATTTTTTATGTTTTGTTTTTTAAAATGTATATAAATGGAACAAATTTCATGTATTTCATAATTATACCTCCCACTACAACCTTCTATCCTACATCGCTCTTACTCTGTTCCATCACTTTCTTATTAGTCTTTTAATTTTTTAAATGAAAAGTTTTCAATTTATATTCACAAGCTTAACCCTCCAGTAAATAAACAATTCAACAAGTAGCAAGTAGAAAAACCACTGTTCCTCAAGCATATAGACAAGGGTTATAAACAATTATCAAAAACATCAAATGTCAATTTCCATGATGTACATTACATTCTTTTGTACTCTTTATGTGAGTTATCACAAATCCAGGAAAATATATGATACTTGTCTTTATGGGGCTTATTTCACTAAGCATAAATGTCCCCCCCCAGTTACATTCATTTTGATTCAAAAGACAGGATTTCGCCGGCGCCGCGGCTCACTAGGCTAATCCTCCGCCTAGCGGCGCCGGCACACCGGGTTCTAGTCCCGGTCGGGGCGCCGGATTCTGTCCCGGTTGCCCCTCTTCCAGGCCAGCCCTCTGCTGTGGCCAGGGAGTGCAGTGGAGGATGGCCCAGGTGCTTGGGCCCTGCACCCCATGGGAGACCAGGAAAAGCACCTGACTCCTGGCTCCTGCCATCGGATCAGCGCGGTGCGCCGGCTGCAGCGCGCCGGCCGCGGCGGCCATTGGAGGGTGAACCAACGGCAAAGGAAGACCTTTCTCTCTGTCTCTCTCTCTCACTGTCCACTCTGCCTGTCAAAAAAATAAAAAAAAAAAAAATAAATAAATAAAAAAAACAAAAGACAGGATTTCATTATTTTTATGACTGAATAGTATTCCATAACGTGCATATACCACGATTGCTTTATCTTGTCATCAGTGGATGAAAATCTGGGTTGATTCCATATCCTAGCTATTGTGTTGAGATGCAATAAACCTGGGAATACAAATAACTCTTTAATATGCTGGTTTCATCCCCTTTGAGTAAATTCCCAGGCGTGGAACGGTTGAGTCATATGGCAGATCTATTTACAGATTTCTGAGGAATTCCTACTTTCTTCAATAATTATTGTATTAGTCTACATTCCCATAGCAGTGTGTTAGCACTCTTTAAAAATAAAAATAAAGCTGGATGCATTGCAATATTAGATTTCAAGACACATTACAGGGGAATTATATTCAAAACAGTCTAGGATAACCACAATAGTTATGTGGACCAATGGAACAGATTAGAAGCTCCAGAAATTAATTCATACAACCATAGCTGACTACTCTTTGATAGATAAGCTAAAATTACTCCCTGGCGAAAGAGGAGTGTCTTCAAGACTTGTGTTGGGAATACTGGATCTCTGTATGCAGAAGTATGAAACTGGACTCCTAACTTATGTTGTATACAAAACTCAGCTCACAAAAGATCAGTGATCTATGTTTAAGACCTGAAGCAATCAAATTAGTAGGGAAAAAATAGGGGAAACAGTACAAGACATTAGAATAGCTACAGACTTCTTGTATAAGACCTCAGAAGCATAGACAATAAAGACAAAAATAGACAAATGGGATTGCATCAAGCTAAGAAGCTACTGCACAGCAAAGGAAATGCTCAACAAAGTAAGCAGGCAACCAACAGAATGGTAGAAAATATTTCCTAATCTTATATCTGATATAGCATTAACATCCAGGATGGATAAGGAGCTCAAAACAATCCAGTTAAGAAATCAGCTATCTATATGAACAAAATTTTTAAAGAATGAAATATGGATGGCCAAAACACCCAATAAAAGATCAGGGAAGTATAAATGAAAATCACAATTAGATTTCACCTGGTATCATTCAGAATGGCTGTAATCCAAAAATCAAAACACAATAAGTCATGGCAAAGATATTGGGAAAAGTTATCCTAATCATAAGCATTTAGATAGAATAGCTAAAACTGGACATTGTATTAGTGACTGGAGTACACAAGGAACTGTTTCTCTGATTTCGATCTTTAGGAAATAAAGGGAATTTGGAATACAGTGCCATTTGATAAATAGTGGTGTAATTGTGATAGTGATACTTTCTCATGACATCTCTGATTAATTTATCCAGAATTATGATACTGGAAATATTAATGAGATTTTATTTTCCATATTAAACAAATGATGAGAACTGAACTGTTGAAAATAGGGATTAAAATATTCAATATGAGTAAACATGAATAAAAATGGCCATCTAGAATATTATATTTTCCTGTATATTTGAAAGTATGCCTTATAAACCTGCTTTTATTTTTTGAGATTATTAACTATATTGTTTTTATTGTTTGATTCACTTTTGACATCTTTTGAAAGTACAAATTATAAATTTTAGTTGTTTTATGCTGGAGTTTACCATCCTACTATAGTTAAATAAGAGGACTACAGTTTCCAGGATGCATAAATTCTTTTTTTTTAAAGATTTATTTATTTATTTGAGAGGCAGAGTTACAGAGATTCAGAGGGAGAGGAACACAGAGAGAGAAGTCTTATATACACTGGTTCACTTCCCAGATGGCCACAATGGCCAGAGCTGTGCCAATCAGAAGCCAGGAGCCAGAACCTTCTTGTGGGTCTCCCACGCTGGTGCAGGGGCCTGAGGACTTGGGCTATCTTCTACTGATTTCCCAGGCCATAGCAGAGAGCTGGATCAGAGGTGGAGCAGCAGGGACTTGAACCCAAGCCCAGATGGGATGCTGGCACTGCGGGTGTCAATAATAATAGATTTACATTTGTATTCTTTATTACTAACATGTAAGTATTTGGCATCAAATTTCCAAAGACCTACTTTCATGTTTAATTAAATTAAGCAAGTCAGAGAAAAGCTTCAAATATACTGAAATAAATTTTCAGCAGTGTAACCCAACTGTCAACAAATATTAAATGTTTTTATTCAGTAAAAGGTAAAGATGAAATGCAGTAATGAATTATATATATATATATACACACATATAATTTCACATAACTTCTCTCATAGTCTAAAGAAGTAATCAGCAGAAATTACAAACGGTCTTTTGCACATATCCAATCCACTAAGTTTTTCTTTGCATTCAGCTATATTTTTGAATTTTATTTTAGAAGGTCACTGTTTCATCTAGAGGTGTTTTAAAGGAGTCTTTTTTTTTTAAACTTTTATTTAATGAATATAAATTTCCAGAGTACGACTTATGGATTACAATGGCTTCCCCCACATACCGTCCCTCCCACCCACAACCCTCCCCTTTCCCACTCCCTCTCCCCTTCCATTCACATCAAGATTCATTTTCAATTATCTTAATATACAGAAGATCAGCTTAGTATACATTAAGTATGGATTTCAACAGTTTGCTCCCAAACAGAAACATAAAGTGAAAAATAATAGATGATTTTTTTAAATGATGATGAAATCAGAGCAGACCTATTGTCATGTTTAATCCCAGTGAGAGTCAAGTTGGGAATTGATAATTTCTTTTTTTTTTTTTTTTTTTTTTTTACAGAGGATCAGTTTAGTATGCATTAAGTAAGGATTTCAACAGTTTGCACCCCCATAGAAACACAAAGTGAAATATATTGTTTGAGTACTCGTTATAGCATTAAATCTCAATGTACAGCACATTAAGGACAGAGATCCTACATGAGGAGTAAGTGCACAGTGACTCCTGTTGTTGACTTTACCAATTGACACTCCTGTCTATGGCATCAGTAATCTCCCTATGCTCCAGTCATGAGTTTCCAAGGCTATGGAAGCCCTCTGAGTTCTCCGACTCTTATCTTGTTTAGATAAGGTCATAGTCAAAGTGGAGGTTCTCTCCTCCCTTCAGAGAAAGGTACCTCCTTCTTTGATGACCTGTTCTTTCCACTGGGATCTCACTCGCAGAGATCTTTTGCCAGAGTGTCTTGGCTTTCCATGCCTGAAATACTCTCATGAGCTTTTCAGCCAGCTCCGAATGCCTTTAGGGCTGATTCTGAGGCCAGAGTGCTATTTAGGACATCTGCCATTCTATGAGTCTGCTGAGTATCTCACTTCCCATGTTGGATCACTCTCCCCTTTATTTACTCCATCAGTTAGCGTTAGCAGGTACTAGACTTGTCTATGTGCTCCCTTTGACTCCCAGTCCCTTCACCATGACCAACTGTGAACTGAAACTGATCACCTGGAACAGTGAGATGGCATTGGTACATGCCACCTCGATGGGATTGAATTGGAATCCCCTGGTATGCTTCCAACTCCACCACTTTGGGCAAGTCAGCCTGAGCATGTCCCAAATTATACATCTCTTCCCTCTCCCATTCCCACCACCATGTTCAACAGGGATCACATTTCAGTTAATTTTCAACAGTTAAGAATAACTGTGCATCAATTACAGATCTAAACCAGTCATATTAAGTAGAACAGATAAAAAAACTAAGAGGGATAATGTATTTAGTTGTTCATTAACAGTCAGGGCTATGCTGATCAAGCCACCATTTCCCATAGTGTCCACCTCACTCCAACAGGTTTCCCTCTTGGTGTTCAGTCAGTCGTCACCGATCAGGGAGAACATATGGTATTTGTCCCTTTGGGACTGGCTTATTTCACTCAGCATGATGTGTTCCAGATTCCTCCATTTTGTTGCAAATGACTGGATTTCGGTGTTTCTTACTGCGGTATAGTATTCTAAAGAGTACATATCCCATAATTTCTTTATCCAGTCTATCGTTGATGGGCATTTAGGTTGGTTCCAGGTCTTAGCTATTGTGAATTGAGCTGCAATAAACATTAGGGTGCAGACCGCTTTTTTGTTTGCCAATTTAAACTCCTTTGGGTAAATTCCAAGGAGTGGGATGGCTGGGTCGAACGGTAGGGTTATCTTCAGGTTTCTGAGGAATCTCCAGACTGACTTCCATAGTGGCTTCACCAGTTTGCATTCCCACCAACAGTGGGTTAGTGTCCCTTTTTCCCCACATCCTCGCCAGCATCTGTTGTTGGTAGATTTCTGCATGTGAGCCATTCTAACCGGGGTGAGGTGAAACCTCATTGTGGTTTTGATTTGCATTTCCCTGATTGCTAATGACCTTGAACATTTTTTCATGTGCCTGTTGGCCATTTGGATTTCCTCTTTTGAAAAATGTCTATTGAGGTCCTTGGCCCATCTCTTAAGTGGGTTGTTGGTTTTGTTTTTGTGGAGTTTCTTGATCTCTTTGTAGATTCTGGTTATTAACCCTTTATCTGTTGCATAGTTTACAAATATTTTTTCCCATTCTGTCGGTTGTCTTTTCACTCTCCTGACTGTTTCTTTTGCAGTACAGAAACTTCTCAATTTGATGCAATCCCAATAGTTGATTTTGGCTTTGACTGCCTGTGCCTCCCGGGTCTTTTCCAGAAATTCTTTGCCTGTGCCAATATCTTGAAGGGTTTCTCCAATGTTCTCTAGTAACCTGATGGTGTCAGGTTGTAGATTTAGGTCTTTAATCCATGTTGAGTGGATTTTTGTGTAAGGTGTAAGGTAAGGGTCTTGCTTCATGATTCTGCACGTGGAAATCCAGTTTTCCCAGCACCATTTATTGAATAGACTGTCCTTGCTCCAGGAATTAGTTTTAGATCCTTGATCAAATATAAGTTGGCTGTAGATGTTTGGGTTGATTTCTGGTGTTTCAATTCTGTTCCATTGGTCTATCCATCTGTTTCTGTACCAGTACCATGCTGTTTTGATTACAACTGCCCTGTAGTATGTCCTGAAATCTGGTATTGTGATGCCTCCGGCTTTGTTTTTGTTGTACAACTGTTAAGAGAGACAAAGAGGGACATTATATCATGATTAAGGGATTAATTCAACAGGAAGATATAACAATTATCAATGTATATGCACCTAACTACAGGGCACCAGTTTATCTAAAAGATTTATTAACGGACTTAAAGGGAGACTTAGACCCCAATACAGTAGTACTGGGGGACTTCAATACTCCACTCTCAGAAATAGACAGATCATCCGGTCAGAAGATCAACAAGGATACAGTAGATTTAAATGACACTATAGCCCAAATGGATCTAACAGATATATACAGAAGTTTCAATCCTACAGCTAAAGATTTTACATTCTTCTCAGCAGTACATGGAAGCTTCTCTAGGATTGACCACATACTAGGCCATAAAGCAAGTCTCAGCAAATTCAAAAGAATTAGAATCATACCATGCAGCTTCTCAGACCATAAAGGAATGAAGTTGGAAATTAGCAACTCAGGAATCCCTAGAGCATACGCAAACACATGGAGATTGAACAACATGCTCCTGAATGAACAATGGGTCATAGAAGAAATCAAAAGAGAAATCAAAAACTTTCTGGAAGTAAATGAGGATAACAGCACAACATACCAAAACTTATGGGACACAGCAAAAGCTGTGTTAAGAGGAAAGTTTATATCAATAGGTGCCTACATCAAGAAATTGGAAAGACACCAAATAGATGAGCTTTCTATTCACCTCAAGGATCTAGAAAACCTACAGCAAATCAGACCCAAATCTAGTAGGAGAAGAGAAATAATTAAAATCAGAGAAGAAATCAACAGGATTGAATCAAGAAAAACATTACAAAAAATCAGCCAAACGAAGAGCTGGTTTTTTGAAAAAATAAACAAAATTGACACCCCATTGGCCCAACTAACTAAAAAAAGAAGAGAAAAGACCAAAATCAATAAAATCAGAGATGAAAAAGGAAATGTAACAACAGACACCACAGAAATAAAAAGAATCATCAGAAATTACTACAAGGACTTGTATGCCAGCAAACAGGGAAACCTATCAGAAATGGATAGATTCCTGGACACATGCAACCTGCCTAAATTGAACCAGGAAGACATAGAAAACCTAAACAGACCCATAACTGAGACAGAAATTGAAACAGTAATAAAGGCCCTCCCAACAAAGAAAAGCCCAGGACCAGATGGATTCACTGCTGAATTCTACCAGACGTTTAAAGAAGAACTAACTCCAATTCTTCTCAAACTATTCAGAACAATCGAAGAAGAGGGAGTCCTCCCAAATTCTTTCTATGAAGCCAGCATCACCTTAATTCCTAAGCCGGAAAAAGATGCAGCACTGAAAGAGAATTACAGACCAATATCCCTGATGAACATAGATGCAAAAATCCTCAATAAAATTCTCGCCAATAGAATGCAACAACACATCAGAAAGATCATCCACCCAGACCAAGTGGGATTTATCCCTGGTATGCAGGGATGGTTTAATGTGCGCAAGACAATCAATGTGATACACCACATTAACAGACTGCAGAAGAAAAACCATATGATTATCTCAATAGATGCCGAGAAAGCATTTGATAAAATACAACACCCGTTCATGATGAAAACTCTAAGCAAACTGGGTTTGGAAGGAACATTCCTCAATACAATCAAAGCAATCTATGAAAAACCCTCAGCCAACATCCTATTGAATGGGGAAAAGTTGGAAGCATTTCCACTGAGATCTGGAACCAGACAGGGATGCCCACTCTCACCACTGCTATTTAATATAGTTCTGGAGGTTCTAGCCAGAGCTATTAGGCAAGAAAAAGAAATTAAAGGGATACAAATTGGGAAGGAAGAACTCAAACTATCCCTCTTTGCAGATGACATGATTCTGTATTTAGGGGACCCAAAGAACTCTACTAAGAGACTATTGGAACTCATAGAAGAGTTTGGCAAAGTAGCAGGGTATAAAATCAATGCACAAAAATCAACAGCCTTTGTATACACAGACAATGCCATGGCTGAGGAAGAACTGCTAAGATCAATCCCATTCACAATAGCTACAAAAACAATCAAATACCTTGGAATAAACTTAACCAAAGACGTTAAAGATCTCTACGATGAAAATTACAAAACCTTAAAGAAAGAAATAGAAGAGGATACCAAGAAATGGAAAAATCTTCCATGCTCATGGATTGGAAGAATCAATATCATCAAAATGTCCATTCTCCCAAAAGCAATTTATAGATTCAATGCAATACCAATCAAGATACCGAAGACCTTCTTCTCAGATCTGGAAAAAATGGTGCTGAAATTTAAAGGAGTCTTGAGCGATGAGGCTTATTCTGTGTTGTGAGGCATTCATTTTCAATAATAACTCTGTCACATAATATAAAATTATGTATTTCTTCAGATTATACTTTCTCTCTGAGCCTATCACTGTGTTGTCTTTCCTTTCTCTCTCTTAGAAAGCCTGATATTTTCGATTCCAGTTCAGCTGCTCATTCTGAGTTTCTACATTCCAGTTCAACCAACCAACTTCAAACCCTTTCTGTATTTAGTGGAGACTTTGTGGTGAACTTGAGGAAATATTTTAAATAATTATGTATTGTGCAAAAATGTTTGCAAAGCTCAAATTTCACTAAAATATTATTTCCCATTATGCATCTGGGAAAATTCATTGACTATATTTTTCTGTTAAAAGTATACAAAAGCATTTTTGTATATGCTTGTTCTTTAAGATCCAAATATTTTCTGCACTAATTTTGTTGTAAATGTGCCTTAGAAATTTAACAGAAACTTTCTCAAAATTACTTAAAAGGCTTTGCTATGAATCACTTTGAATAACAATATTCTTAGAACATTAACATTCCTTTGTATTATATATTTAAATTTTATTTAAGGTATACAAATCCCATATATTTCATATATACAGGTTCAGGAACATAGTTATACTATCCACCCTACTCTCCTTCTTGCCCACACTCTGGCCCTTCTTTCTCTCCTCTTCCCACTCTTTTTTACAAAGATCTATTTTCAGTTAACGTTATACTCATAAGAAATGCATACACAAGTTAATCAATGCAACAAATATTATGAAGGAATAGAAAACATTTTTCCTCAACAATCCAGACAAGGGCTGTTAAAAGTCATAGATATCAAAGTGTCAATTTCAATCCAATAGATTTCCTTTTAGGTACTCTGTTAGTTAACAGAGATCAGGGAGAACACATGGTATTTGTCTTTTTGGGACTGGCTTAATTCACTAAGTATAATGGTTTCCTGTTATATCTATCTTGCTGTAAATGACACAATTTCATTTTTTATTGCTATGTTGTATTCTATGGTGTATTTATACCATAATTTTTTATCTGGTCTTCAGTTCATGGACATCTGGGCTCATTCCATCAGTATTGGGAATTGAGATGCAATGCACATAGGGTACAGATAACTCTTTCATGTGCTGATTTCATTTACTTTCCAGTAGTGGTATGGCTGGGCCATTTGGTAGGTCCATATTCAGATTTCTTTTTCTTTTTTTGACAAATAGAGTTACAGATAGTTAGAGAGACATAGAGAAAGGTCTTCCTTCTGTTGGTTTACCTCCCAAATGGCCACCATGACTGGAGCTACACCGATCCAAAGTCAGGGGCCAGATGCCTCCTCCTGGTCTCCCACGCGGGTGCAGGGGCCCAAGGATTTGGGGCATCCTCCATTGCCTTCCCAGGCCACAGCAGAGAGCTAGACTGGAAGAGGAACAACCGGGACCAGAATCCGGCATCCACATAGGATGCTGGTGCCACAGGCGGAGGATTAACCAAGTGAGCCACGGTGCCAGCCCCATGTTCAGATTTCTGAGGTATCTGCATACTGTGTTCCACAGTGTTTGTACCAGTTAACATTCTCACCAACAGTGGACCAATGTACCTTTTCCCCCACATCTTCGCCAGCATTTGTTGATTCTTGATTTCTATATTAGAGCCATTTTAACTGGGAAAAAGTGAAATCTCATTATGGTTTTGAATTGCATTTCACTGTTGACTAGTTATGTTGTACATTTTTTCAGGTTTCTATTGCCCATTTGTATTTTCTCTCTTGAAAAATACCTGTTCGAGTCTTTTATCCATTTCTTAGCTTGAATTTTTTGAGCCCTTTTTAGATTCTGGATGTTTACCCTTTATCAGGGTTTGCAAATATTTTCTACCATTCTGTTGGTTCCCTCTTCAGTTTACTGAATGTTTTTGGCAGTGCAGCTGATTAAATCCCAATTTCCAATTTTGGCTTTGATCTTTTGCGTTTCTGAAGTCTTCTACAAGAAGTCTTTGCCAATGCCAATGCCTTGCAGAGTTTCTCCAATGTACTCTAGTAGTTTGAAAGTGTCAGGTAATAGATTTATGTCTTTGATCCATTTGGAGACAGAGAGTAAGGCACAGAAAGAAAGGTCTTCTATTTGCTGCTTCTCTCCCCCAATGGCTGAAATAACCATCAAAGCCAGGAGCAAAGAATTCAACGTGGGTCTGCCACATGGTTGGCAAATAATTAAATACTTGGGCCATCATCTGTCGCAGCCCACAAACATTATCAGAAAACTTAATCAGAAGTGCAGTCCAGCTATTATTTGAACCACGCACTCTGAAATAGGATTTCAGTGCCCTCAGTAACTGTTTAACCTCCCTTTGCCACTCCACCAGTCCCTTACTATGTTTGTTTATTTTTTGCCCATTTTTATATTTTTGGAATTCATTTTTTAGATTGTCTTTACAAATGTATTTAATTATCTTATTTTCTGATAACAAGTTTATAATAACTTTAAAAAGGAATCAAGATTTTCTCCTTGATTCCCAATTAATTTGATCTTTGGCTGATTTATTTTTTCTAATGAATGTTCTTTGTCTTCTAGATATTTTAAAGTATTTTCTGAAGTCAATTAAAATTATTTTGCAATGTACCAAATTCTTTGTTATAATTTAAATATTAGAATAAAATGCTATATTCATACAACAATTTTATCTTAATCCAAGATGACAATATTAAATAGCTAAATGATCATGGTATATAAGTGATAACCAGGTAAAACAAATCCATTAAGAAAATCTTTAGATCCAAATCAAGCATTTCAGAAACAACACTGAAGTATGGGCAATTGAATTAACTCTAAATGATGCTCAGAAAGTCATATCAAAGTTGTCTAGATCCATAATATAAGAAGTAGCTAATGCTCTCCCAGTGGTCTTTTTTGCTTCTATGTCTTTGTAGGCAGAGGGACCAGGAGTGGGGGAAAAGAGAGTAAGAGAATGAGAGAGTGGTCATATGCTAGTGTACTGCAACAGACAAGGCTAGGCCAGGCCAATGTCAAGACCCAGGAATTCAATCCAAAAAATTCTACCTGGAGGGCATGGACTCACATACAATGAAGAACTATGGGACAAGAGAGAAGACAGAGACACTGCTGCAGCCAGCCATGTAGAGTAGCCAGCTGCCGGCTGCAAGCTGCTGTCTTACCACATCAAAGTCGGAAGAAAATGCTGTGCACCTGGTCGTTCAGTATGTTAACCGAGAGGGAATTCTACAGTCACCTACTGACTTCAGCCTGGAGAGCTGACTGGGGTCTGCACAATTGCTGGGTTTGAAGCAGGGGGGTCACTTTGTTTCCTTCTCCTCCCCTACTCCTGCAGAGCATCATACTCGGCAAGGAAAAGTCAGGCAGCCCAGAGGACATGCCAGCTTCATAGAGAGCAGTGAAGGATTCTGGGGCTACCTGTGTCATTGCTGATATTGCCTCAAGGAGACCCTGCAGAACACATCGACTTTGAGTCAGGCCTGAAGCACTAGCAGGGTGCCCACCTAACCCACTGAAAAGAGAACACATTGTCTATTTGCTATCCCACTCCTCAACCCCTGCAAGGGCTCCACGACACAAGCAGGGAAGAGCCATTTTCTTCATAAGGTAAATGCGGCAGCTATGGCATATGCACTTGCAGGGAGGGGATTTTATCTGAGGGATAAATCCTCAGTCCCTACTGATTTTGAGTCTGGCCTGGAGGGTTGGCAGAGGCCATGGTGCCCACTTATGCCTGTGAGTACTCCCCTTCCCAAAATCCATCACAGGTAATTTACTCAAGCTGCCAAACTGGAACATTGACTGGCAGCATGCTCTGGACATACCTCAGCTCTCTCCAGGAATGGAGCAGACTCACGGGGTTGAGAATGAAGCCCCTCTTCCATGTGACTGCAGGAGTGCTATATGCTATGCCTGTCTATGCCTGTGGGAATTCTGTGTCTACATGACAAGGTGTGAGGTATACGTGGGTCTCTGGGCAATCACTGTGCTTAATTTCAGAGGCTCACTGTTCCCTGACTGGTTGGAGTAGGTCACTGTAGAGGATTCTCTGCTCACATTGAGGACTACACAGTTACTTTGTGCAGTTCCTGCGCCTCTGTTGGTAAAGTGTGCAGCCACTCTGGGCTCACTCCGGCATTGATCACTTTGGCAGAGAGGAAGTAACATAGTGATTACACCAGCTGTTGTGATCATAGTTGTCCCCACCAATTGACAATAGAAGAAACCTATCATGCCCAACTTGAGTGTCACCCTGGACTCTTGTGCCACTCCTGAGCATGTGCCGGAGCTCCTTGGTCCCACCCAGTACACGCTTTGAACATCCACTGCAGGTGGATATTCACCACCTTCACACAACAAAGCCCTAGAGGCACATTAGAAAAATAAAACTATCTGAGCAGAAAACAAACATGTAGTCCCACAAATGCATGAAAGTAAATGTAGAAATATGAGAATAGTGAACAAGGAGCACAATATGACTCCCCTAAAGGAACACAACAGTTCAATATTAGAATGTGAAGATAAGGAGATTGATGATGAATGAAAAGGAATTCAAAAGAAGGATCATAAGATTACTAAAACACAAAGATAAATTCATGAGTTAAAAAAATACATACATAACATGAGTGAAAAATTTTGCCAAGATATAGAGACACTGAGGAGAAATCCATTTGAACTATAAGAAAGGAAGAATTAAATATTCCAAATTAAAAAAAAAAAACACAGTGGAAAGCCTTAATAACAGAGTTGATGCAGCTGAAGAAAGAATATATATGAGTTAGAAGACAAATCTTGGAAATATCTCAGTCAGATCAAAAAGAAGAAGGAGAAGGAGGAGAGGAAGGAGAAGAAGAAGGAACAGGAGGAGGAGAAAAACAGAAGAAAATTTTAGAAAAAATGAAAACAGTGTTTGAGATGATTGTGATACTATCAAATGACCTAACACACTGCTCTTAGGAGTTTCTGAACATACAGAGGGAGAGAATGGATTAGAATGACTATTTAGTGAACTAATAGTAGAAAACCTCTAACTTGGAGAAAGGAACATCCAAGAACAGGAAGCCCAGAGATCTCATAGTAGACATGGCCAGAAAAAGGTCTTCACCAAATCACAGTATAGTCCAGCTTTCAACAGGAAAACACAAAGATAATATTTGAAAATATGCATGAGAGAAACGCCAGAATAACTTCAAAGCATCTCCAATTAGACTGACAGCTCATTTATAATCGGATATTCTACAGGCTAGGATAGAACGGAGAGACACAATCCAATTTCCAAAAGAAAGAAATACCTGTCAACCAAAAATATTGTAAGCTGCAAAACTCTCATTTATAAATTTACAAATGGATGTGAAATAAAAAATTCCATAAATTCAAAGAATTTGTCACCTCTTGTCCAGCCTTACAAGTGATAGTTATGGATGTTCTAAACTTGGAAACAGGAAAAAAAAAAAAAAAAAAAAAAAAACAGTAATGACTGTGAAAGAATGCGAAGTCAAATATCTTCTAGCAAAAGTACAAAGGAAATCCTAAGAAAAACAATAGGAATATTTATGGAAACATTGAATTAACAAGTCATTACTTATCAATAGTAACTGTGAATGTAAGTGGCATAAATTCTCCAATTAAAAGATAAACAGGCTGAATGGATCAAAAACAGGAGTCATCTATTTGATACCTGATCATAATCTATGTTCAGATACCATCAAATTACTAGAGGAGGACATATTTGAATCTCTGCAAGACACTGTCATAGGCAAAATCTTCTTGGAAAAGATCCCAGAAGCACAGAAAAATAGAGGCAAAACTAGACAAATGGGATTGCATCAAGCTAAGAAGATTCTGCATTGCCAAGGATAAACTCAACAAAGTAAACAGGCAACTGACAGAATGGGAAAAAATATTTTCAAACTATGCCACTGATAAATATCCAAAATATATTAGGAGCTCAAATACTCAACAACAACAAAGCAAACAATAAAGAAATAGGCAAAGCACATGAAAGCAATTTTCAAAGGAAGAAATTAAAATAGTCAACAGACATATGAAAAAATCCTAAGGCTCTCTAGGCATTGGGAAATGCAAATAGAAACTACAATGAGGTTTCACCTCATTTCAGTTAGAATGGTTATCATCCCAAATCAAAAATCATTAAATGCTGGCCTTTATGTGTGGAAAAGGGTACCCTAATCTATTGTTGGTAAGAATGGAAAGTAGTACAACCATTATGGAATCAGTATGGGGATTCCTCAGAAATCTGAAAATATTTCTACCATATGACCTAGCAATCCTACTCCTGGGAATTTACCCGAATAAAATGAAATCCACATATGAAAGAGTTATCTGTATACCTATCTTTATTGCTGCTCAATTCGCAATAGTTAACATATGAGATCAACACAAATGCCCAACAACTGACGACTGAATAAAGAAAATGTGGTATATATACACACCATGGAATACTACTCAGCTGTAAAAGAATGAAATTCTTTTGATGAGACTGGAAGCCATTAGTGAAATAAGCCAGTGCCCTGAAGACAAATATAATTTTCCTGATCTGTGGTAATTAACATAAAGAGCACAAACATGCAATGTATAGAGTGAAATTGAAATTTTGTGATTTGATTATTTTTAAACCCCATGTTTATACTCTTGAAGAACAAAGGTTTTGCTATGTAATATTTGTTGAATTCTTAACTTGGTGGAGGGTTAATCTTGTGATTATAAAATAAACTAAAAAGAGGCCATTGTGGAAATTAAAAGAAGAAATAAAAAAGGAACAAGGAAGGAAGGTGGTAATGTGTGCAGGATAGAGGATAAGGTGGGAAGTATCATTATAGTATTCTATCTGTATATATAAATTACATAAAATTTCTTCACCTTATATAAATAAAAAATTAAAATTTAAAAATTGCATTTATCAGTATTTTTGGGATTTAACACACCTGTAACCACCATATAAATTATTACTAATTTAGATATAAATAGAAAAAAAACCTTCACTTTTTTCATAAACGCTTCTCATATAATGTATCAAGTAATCATATTAAATCATGTCAGATTTAAAAAATATATGTAGCCATTAAAATTTGTATGTTGGAATTTTATATTGTGAATATGTTTATTAGAAATGTCATGTCACTTTTTGAAATAGAATCTCTATATATACTTATAATGAAAAACAAAATCTCAAAGCTTTAAAATTTTGGAAGTTTAGATACTAGGTTTTCATTAAAAGCACATTATCTCCAGTAAAGATATTTGCAACATTTTAGTTTTATAGTATATTTTTATGAATAAAGTTGAAATGCATTATCAACAAAGGAACATATGTAATATTAACATTATTTTCCAAATTCATGATGAATTTGTATCAACATACTATCTTTTTCATGCTAATTGCATGGTATGTTGTATTGCACGAGTTCAATTTTATAATGCTTTCAATTTAATTCAGGAAGGTGATTTTGTAAAAAAAATGACAAAGTAAAACAATGTGAATGTTTTTAAATTTCAAACATTTGGAAATAATTTGGTAAGTTCATAATAAAAACAGCATGGTTGTATTAATAACAGGTCATCTTCCATAGAGCCTATTTAATTTATTAATTTTATAAGAAATTTATTAATAAATTCGTTTGTGAGGTCACAGAAAATGCATGATAATTCCTACAGGACAGTTGTCATCAAATCTCATTCTAATATGATTTTAATTCATTTATTTAATGTAGTTCATAAATATAATTCTAAGAATGTAATGATACCTTCTTCCCTCTCTCCCTCTCCTTTTTTTCCCCTTCTCTATATCTTTCTTTGCTTTATTTAGTGATATTCTAATTAAGTGACTATAATGTAAACTAAAAATGTGGTATCTCAAAAACTAAAAAAGGGAGTGTACTTTAGTCAAAGTATTACTTATATTGATTGCATTCTGAAAATACTAGTAATACTCTCCACTATGTTCAATGAAAAACAAAAATCTGAATGTGAAGGAAAATTAAATATGTTTTGATTATTTTTCCCAATTCTTTATTAAGTTTCTTTTTTGTAGAAATATAATCTCATAGTGTATATTCATATTCATATATATTCTTTCAAAACACATTTGTTACTTCATACATGTTTACTTTCATCACTTTAAAATTTACCTAGGAATAGTGTGAGTTTTTTGCCTTCCTGTTTTATCCTTTGTTCTTTTAGCAAAACAAAGTCTTTGGCTTCACTATGCAGTCATATTTATAATAATATCAAAAATGATATTTGGGTTAATGTGATTTTTTAAACAGTCAGTTGCTGGAAAAATTATCTTAGAGAGATGACAGTAGGTATCTAGTCTGTGGACTCTTGGTTAGCTCATTTTGAAGCTCTCCAATTATCTCAAAGTTTTCATTTCACAGAATTAAGAATTAAAGACCTACCTTATTTGCATATGAAGGAGACTACCCGTAGGTGGCAAATGTAATGAAGAAAAAGATGGATGCCTGTTTCTAATGACAGAAATCTTTCACACCAGGGTGAAAGTGCATTATTTCTCAGCAAACGCAGTCATTTTAGCTAACGCTATCAGACAATATGGTATATGCCACAAGTTCCCATAAATTGATATGAAACAAAAGTAGTCTCTTAACACTGAGACATCATTCACAGAATTGTGATATAATCTGACCCATGGATTCTTAAACAATATATCTCTCCTCTATGGTAGGATTCTTATTAAAATTCATCCAAATATTGGGTATTGAAAAATATTTATTTCACATATTTAAATATATTTTGGCAGCTTACTTGGATTATGTGTGTATGTGTGAAATAGATGTACTGGAAAGGACTATAGTATTCAATTTCACACACACAGATAATATTTAGAGAAATATTATTTTATTTAGAAGGTTATCAATTAAGATATCCTGAGTTTAATTATTTGTAAATTATAATTTACATCTACACTGTTGGTCTTAATTCCAACGTGATTCGGTCATGGTTAAGATAGCATTTGTTAATGTTATTTGTTATTGCTGTTGTTGTTAACTGCATAGAATTTGATGGGTTCTGAAGTTTTAGTTGGACCTTATTTTATTTTTTAAGTAGTATGAAATTTCAAGTACTGTAATAATTTCAAAAATTTATTATTTAATGAAATTTATCCAATTTTTCAACTTATTTAAACTCCGAAATCCAACATAGGCAAACTGAGTTCCTTCTGCGTGTCAGTCACTAAGCTCTCCATTCAGGCAGCAGGCATTCAACCTGGCAGTTAAGATGCATGTGTCGGCTGGCGCCGCAACTCACTAGGCTAATCCTCCGCTTTGCGGCGCCAGCACACTGGGTTCTAGTCCTGGTCGGGGCGCCGGAATCTGTCCTGGTTGCCCCTCTTCCAGGCCAGCTCTCTGCTGTGGCCAGGGAGTGCAGTGGAGGATGGCCCAAGTGCTTGGGCCCTGCACCCCATGGGAGACCAGGATAAGTACCTGGCTCCTGCCGTCGGATCAGCGTGGTGCGCCGGTCGCAGCGCCGGCCGCAGCGCCGGCCGCGGCGGCCATTGGAGGGTGAACCAACGGCAAAAGGAAGACCTTTCTCTCTGTCTCTCTCTCTGTCTACTCTGCCTGTCAAAAAAAAAAAAAAAAAAAAATGCATGTGTTCCACACTAGAACACCGGGTTCTATTACAGGCTCAAGCTCTCCATCCCAGCTTCTTCCCATTGATGTCCCCGGGAGGACACAGTAATAATGACTCAAAGGAATGAGTTCCTTCCACCCTTGTGGGAGACCTGGATTGAGTTCTTAGTGCATGAACCAGTAGATGGGAGCTTTTCTCCTCTCTCTTTCTCTCTCTTTCTCTCATACTTGTGATAGAAATAAGAATATATTATCATTAAAATGGTATGTTTTGAGGAAAAGTAAGGACTAAAATGTGGAAAGGTATTTTAACTTAATCTCTCTATAATGGAAGATCTAGAACAACCTTGCCAAAGCATATTATATGCTAAAATTTTTTTAAAGTTGAGTATTTTACATAACAATTAAGCTTCTGCTTAAGACACTTGCATCCTCTGTGCAGCTCTGGCCATTGAGGCCATCTGGGGAGTGAACCAGCAGATGGAAGACACCTCTCTCTCTGTCTCTACCTATCTCTGTAACTCTGTCTTTCAAATAAATAAAATAAATCTTTTTAAAAAAGATACTTGCATCCTGTACCTGAGTGCCTGGGTTGTATTTTCAGTTCTACATCTGATCTACCTTCCCTGCTAGGAAGAGGCAGATGAGGACTTAAGTACCTACGTCCCTTTCACCTGTATGGGAGACCTGGACTGAGTTTCAGTCTCCTGGCTTTGCTTTGATCTATCTCCGACTACTGCAGTCATTGGATAGGAAAATATGTTTCTGTCTCTCCCTTCAAAAATTGAAAATAAATTATACATGCACACATATACACTAAATCTTCTGTGAATGCTAAGATCACTAAAGAACAATTTGAAACATGGTCATATGAAGGGAGTGGTTAATGTTGTCTTTTCTTTGCCTTTTTAAATTCACTTTAATTTTTTTTGCATTTTATAATGTAACTCTGAATAACATTTTAAATAAGATGTAAAATTAATGTTTTATTGTTTTCCCCAGAATTTAGTCTCATTCCTTTTTTCTATGCTGAATGAAAACATAAACGAATATACCCATTATTTGGACATGTAAATATGCAAACAATATCCTACAGACTTCATCTAAATCTATGACTTTTGATGAGTAATGAAGACCAGTGTATATCTTGAATAACTAAAGTAAATTTAACATTACTGGAGTTTGGTGCAAAATTACTATGATGAGTTGTTCTTCAGAGTAATGAGCATGTTTGATCAGAAAATTTGCACTGGAATGTAGAGATGGATCACCTTTCCAGAAAGATTTGTGTTTAATACCTTTCCTCCCCTCGCCTTCCCTTTTGGGGACATCTAATTATATTCCAGGTAAATAAGGCAAAAGATGTCTCCCTTCTTTCCACCAGAAGAGATTCTTTCTTTCCCCCTCCTTCCACCATCTCTCTTGCATGCAACCTACCTCCTTTCCTTCCTTAATCCATAGCCACCCCCTTCTTTCATGTGAAGATCAAGAGACACTGGTAATCTATAAAAATATGAAAATCTGTTCCCTAATTTTGGATTTTCTCTCTTGCAATCTAATAGTATTGCATGTGCGGGCAAAATCCAGCCTATATTTGTGTAGTTTTGTGAGAATGTTGGTACCAGCAACTCATTTTACTGAGTAATAAGAAAAAGTATACCCTTATTATATATTCACAATGGTTGTAAGGTTAACTTCTTATCTTGAGTAGTGTAATCTCAGATTAATCACAGTTTTTGATTATTTGATCTAGTGGAAAGGGTTGGGCATTAAAGACATGGAACCTTCTGAAAGAGAGGAACAGAAAATTTCCTGATTTATGGACATAAGGAAGTCATAAAACATATAGTCCTCAGGACTGACATTGTGGCACAGGGGATTGATCTAACATTGGTAACCCATATGGGAGTTCTGGATTTAGTCCTGGCTGCTTTATTTCTGATACAGTTCCCTGCCAGTTCTCCTGGGAAGGCATAGAAGAGTACAATTGGTTGGGCCCCTGCCACCATTTGGGAGAGCCAGAAGGAATTCCTGGAACCTGGCTTCAGCTTGGCCCAGGCCTGGCAGTTGCAACCATTTGAGTGATCCACAGATGGAAGATTCTCTCTCTCTCTCTCTCTCTGACATTAAAATAAATAAATTTTTATAATGAAATGCATGATCACCCACAAGAAGGCTTGCTAAATGAGAATGATTTGGAGAAGTGATTGGAGGTTGGTTTAGATTGTTATCAAAGAAAAATTATAGGGAACAGAGCTTACACAGAAAGAAGATGTTATCCAAGACAATTTCAATGGAGGAAACAAATTCAACTCAATTCCACTGATACAAAATTTGGAAAGCTTTCTAATTGCTGGGTGAGAGACTGTAAGAGTACAAGAATCTAAACAGTTGACTCTGATCATTCCTTTATAAACTGATACGGTCCTTGCTATGTGTTCAGCTTTCCAGAATACTAATGCATGGGAAACTTTCTCAACAATGAACTGATATTCTGACTCTCTTCCCAGAAAAGGGATTATTTCGAGTAAGCTTCTTAAAGAATAATGATGAATACAAAAAACTGGGAATTACCAGAGCTTTGGAGACCAGCACTAAAATTTAAGGACTCCATCTTGAGCATTCTTAAGCATCACCGTTTTTCCTAACTACAAGGACATCCAATGGTTGGCAAAGTGGATAGAAGAGAAAAAAGAGACATCTTCAGAGATTCTGATTTAATTATGATTAAGTTTCATGGAAATGTTTCTTTTCTAAGTGCCAGATAAAATGTCTTGAAGAAAGTAGGTGATGACTGGTAGATTTTTTGCAGTTAGAAACAGAAGATAAACCAAAATACCTGGGAAAGGAATAGGTTAGCTTTTGGAGGGAGGGAGGAAGGGAGAGAGAGAGAGAGAGAGAGAGATTAATGATCTTTATATTTTGTCATTTTGAATTTATTATTTATTTTATTTATTTATGTATTTTACTTAATATGTGAGTGCACACACACACACACACACACGGAGATAGATAGAAAGAACTCTCATCTGCAGGTTCACTCCTCAGGTCCTATAACAGGCAGTCCTTAACAAGGACAAGGCCAGTAGCCAGGAATGCCATCTGGCTTTCCTATGTGGGCTGCAGGAACCCAACCGCTTGAGACATTACCTGTTGCCTCCAAGGGTGCACATTAGCAGGGAACTGGAACTGGGAAGGGAGCTAAGACTTGAATTTAGTCACTCTGATATGGATTGCAAGCATCTCAAACACCATCTTATCCTCCATGCCAAACATCACACCTTATCTTTATAATTCAAATTAAGCCTCAAAAGCTTTATCCTATAGTAAAATGTTAAGATGCAACGTTCTGAAATGGCCATAGCTGCCTTTGAGCTCAATTGATTGCTGAGTCGCTACCTTTTTAAATCAACTTGGAAGATGAGACTCAAGCGCTAACCCAGGTCCTACCAGCCCAAAGCATGACCCCTCTGGATGCTTCCTCATATTGAATCTATGAGTAGGAGGAAAGGGAGTCCCATACCACTGATGGTTTGAACAAAGAGGACTGATTGGGCTGACTTCCCTCAGACAGTGCTTCCCACAGCAAGAATTAGACTCACTCCTTATACTGAACTGTGAATCCTAAGGTCTGCCTAGAGGCTTCAGGGGAGGCTCCCAGCATGCCACATGGGAGGCAGTGTCACTTAACACTACTTGCTGATGAAAGTCCAGCAAAGGATCTCAGAATTATAAACAGTACTTGTTTCCAGAGACATATATACATTCTGGATTACAGGACTTGTCTAGAAGCCAGCTGTTGTCTGGATTTCTACTAAAAAAGCATGATTTTGATTCTTACCTTTGGGTAAGTCATAAGAGTATTTAAGAAAACACCACCACTGTTATCTCATTCATTGTTCAGATGACTGAAGAGTTTGCAAAGTGAAGTTTCTTTTATTACGCAGATGAACTTTCCCCAGGTGACAGCAAGCTTCTTAATTAGACAACCCTGTGGTAGATATTCAATTACAAAATTTGGTATAAATTGTGTCCTTCACTTTATTTTATGCAAAGGGATCATGACACTATCTCAAAATAAAAAGGCATTCAGGTAGCTCCAGTGCCCTGGCCAGAATTTCCATGGATGTCAGAATTCTCTTAAAATGTTTCTTGCAGATCAAAACAGCACCTGTGCTCATACATGGTGTATCTGAAATAATGCCTAAAATCAAATGGGAGTCAATAAAGAAGCTTACCAGATTCACTTGAATTTTCAGTAGTTACAAGATTCCTTTGAGTGCCTAGACATAAGACCCTAGAGGCTGTGAGTACAGGTAATACTGCCAGTTGCTCTGATTTGATGACCAGAGTCCTGCTGACAGCAGCTTATTTTAAGTGCTACATAAAACAAACCAAATGGATTTCATAGTTGGTATTAGATTAATCAGGGAGGTTAATGGCATGATGTTCCACTGGGGAATTATACCAAGGGCTTGGATTTTTCAGAAACAAGGAGTGACTCTTTTGGGAGACAATTCACCTTGAACATTTTCACTTTCTGCATAGGTGAGATCTTTGAAGGAAGGCACATGTTTGAACAGAAAATATACATTAGAAGCTTGAGAATGTGTCTCCCTAAAGAAACACAATTCTGAAAAGATTTGTAAACATAAAAACCATTTTCTTCTCCTTCCTGGAGACCTGTGCTTACACATTCTAAGACAGTAAATCGTAAGAGATAGCTGCCTTTCTCGTCAGCCCTAGAGAAAATTGCTTTAGTGCAGAAAATCTTTCTCTCTGACAGAGGATGAGAGGTTTGTAGGCAGTCTATAAAAGCTCAGAGTCTCCTAAAATTCAGAATCATATGCTTAGGCAAAATAACGCTTTTAATTGGAGCTGCATTGGAGGGAATCAGATGTGGATCAGCAAGGCTAAAATACTCTTCTATTATTTGTGCTGTGATAGTAAAGGGCCTATGTCCTGACCCAGGGATTTGGTGTCTATTCTTGGAATATACAAGAAAGGAAGTGGCAGGCTAGTTCATTAATTTGTTAAGTAGAGTAAATGCTGTCCTTTCAGAGTGTCTGAGTTACCTCTTAGAAATTTAGATTGTTATTTTGAGATTATCTAGATCTAGTGCTCTTATAGATGATTAGGGGAAGGTATATTTAATGGTGAGCTCCACAAAATTGTCACCCAATTATATAAACAAATTATATATATATATATATATATATATTCTCCCAAATCACTAGTGAAAGCTATCATGTAAGCAAAATAAATTATTTATGTAGAAAAATAGTTTCAGATAAAACTAGTGATATGAAAAGAAAACATTAGTTTTACTGAAGGAATCAACAGAAAATATTTTAAAGGCCTAGCCAGTTAGAAAAGATAAAACCTATGTAAATTGGATAAAACAGAAAAATAACAGTAGGGCTAACAAAAGAAAATGGTTAACAGTGCCACATGTTTTATAGAATGCAAAGTTAGGTAATTGTCTGTAGGACTTGAAATGGGGTAGATTGCTGGTGACTTTGAAGGATGTCATTTGAATGCAATAAAAACCTGAAAAAAGTGGATAAAAGGAAGATAGTGAGCTGAAAATTAGAGATAACACTTATAGCTCACCCTTTCTTGTTATATCGAGTGGAGAAATAAAACATTTTGTGAGAAAAGCATTGAATCAAGAGTTGGTTATTTTAAGGAAGACAATATTCTTGCTCTTTAGAATCTTATGAAAGTGCTTATTGGACGAGAAGGAAACTGTGATAAAGAAGTAAAGGATTAAATACAAGAATGAGATTGTTGTATTGCAGGTTATGAAGCATGAATCAGAGTCCTATTACCAGGGCCAAGTTCTGAGTTCTGTTTGAAAATGTAAGAGAGAAAATCCTATGAATATTATTGTAAAGAATTAGCATTCTCTACTTTAAGGGAACAGTGATGATAGAAGAAAAGAAAGGCCATTGGGAACCAAATTGTTCTGAGTGGTTTTGTAATTATTAGTTTATCTAGAATTAAAGTTAGGAATAAACTACATTGTTCTTGGTCCATGAAACCTAGCATAAGAGAGAGAGAACTGATGCATGAGGGAGACTGTTGATAAGCCACCCATTATTTTAAGAGAATTTTGCTCGGTAACAGCCGTTCATTTTACTATGCTGTTTTGCTCCTAGGGACATGACCGTCATGATGATCCAAAAGGTTGATTAAACACAAGAGTAACATGAACACTCCAAGACATTTTCTCACATCAGGTCTTATGATCAATCATAAACTATGAGTAAGAATGAAAGAATATCAATTTTGAAGCTTATTCCTATCTTTCACACTCTATCACTTTATAAATTAGTATATAGATTTATCACAAGCTATTTATTATTTTAAAATTTAACTTAGCAATAAAAGGCAAACAACTCAATTTAAAAATGATAAAATGATAAAAGTGACTGGTATTGGGACACAGGAGGTTAAATGACCACTTGCAATTTTGACATCCCACATGGGATCACAGTTTGGAGTCCTGGTTGCTCCAATTTCCATCCAGTTTACTTCTGATGCACCTCAGAAATCATCAGAAGATGGCCTAGGCACTTACTTGGGCCCCTGACATCCATGTGGGAGACCTAGATGGATTTCCCAGCTCCTGGCTTTAGCCTGGTGGTATCTCTATGCTTGAGACCAATTGGGGAGTGAATCAGCAAATAGATAATCTCTCTCTCTCTCTTTCTCTCTCTCTCTTTCTCTCTCTCTCTCAATTTCTATCTCTATCTCTATCTTTCTCACACATCATTTCAAATAAATGAAATAAATCCCTAAAAAGTAAAAGGGGCTTTTCTTCAAAATAGATATACAATTACCAATAAGCATATAGAAGATGGACAACATTATGTTACTAGGAGTATTCAAATAAAAAATGACAATAAGAAACCATTTCACACACATCAGGATAGGTACAATGAAAACCAAAATGGAAAATGTTGTTATATATAATATAAATATAATATAAATAAATTGGGATGTCTCATATATTTCTTATGAAAATGTAAAACTTGTGCAATCACTTGAGAAAACAGTAAGTTGCTCAGTCAAACTTAGGGTTACAATGTGACACAATATTTCTATTCTTGGTCAAATATAGAAGACAATCAACACTATTTATGTGTACCAAGTTTTCTAAGCAAATCTCGTTCCTTTTTTTTTTATTTGAGAGGCAGAGTTAGTGAGAAAGAGAGAGAGAGAGAGAGAGGTCTTTCAGTTGGTTCACTCCCAAATGGCTGCTAAGGCTGGCACGTTGCGCCAACCCGAAGCCAAGAGCCAGGTGCCTCCTCCTGGTCTCCAATGCAGGTGCAGGGCCCAAGCACTTGGGCCATCCTCCACTGCCTTCCCGGGCCACAGCAGAGAGCTGGACTGGAAGAGGAGCAACCAGGACAGAATTCGGCGCCCCAACCAGGACTAGAACCCAGGGTGCTGGCGCTGCAGGCCGAGGATTAGCCTAATGAGCCATGGTGCCGGCCCTCGCAAATCTCATTCCTGTCATAACAATTAAAAGGTAGAAATAATTTAAATGTCCATTTGTATTAATGTTTTAAGCAAATGTGACATATTCTATAATTATACAATATCAAACAATTGATTATTATCCTCCATTGCAAATGGGCTGAAGTATTGATACATGCCACAACATGGATAAATCTTGACAACATTAATTAAGTATAAGAAACCACACATTGATCACATATATATGAGCCAAAAAAAAGAGTAAGCAAATCCATAATGACATAGGATAAGAGAATATTTAATTCTTTAGTGAGAGAAAAAGAGAAGCTGGATATGAAGTATTTTGTTGGTTGATAGACATTTTCTAGAAATTGAGAGTGGTAGTGTTGTAAAACATTGTGAATGTAATTTTTGACATTCAACTGAATTCAAAACAGATAACATGGTAAATTTTGTTATGTGAAGATATATCAATAAAATATTAACAGGTATAATTTTGCATATTTTCCTCTTTAAAAGTTTAGGAAATTTTGTTTCTTTTGAATTACAGTTATTATACAGAAAAATAAGTAATTGTCCAGGTTCTTGAGTGGAAAATTTTAGTGTGGATAGGTCTCTGTCCATTATTCTTTTCCTTTATTTCTTATAACTACAGCTTGTTGTTATTTCTTGGAAGCCATTTAAATTTCATTTTATGTTCTCCAAAGTTATGACGGCATTCTGTGCATATATTTATGCCCAAATTTGTCAAACTTTGTAATAATATGAATGACTTATTAAGTGTTAAAAGAACCATTTAAAGATGGTTTAATACAGCATGGTACAGGCACTGAAAAATACATAGATCAATGGAACAGCTTAGAAAACTTGTGAATCAACCCACATTCCTGCAGCACCCTGAGTTTTGGACCCTGAGTCCAGACCATACATTGGAGAAAGAGTAATCTAATAAATGGTGCTAGTAAAATTGTAGGTATATATACCAAAGAATGAAATTAGATAACGACCCCTCACCATATATAAAAATAAACTCAAGATGGATCGAAGACTTACATGTAAAATGTGAGAATATGAAACTGATGAAAGAAAATATATGGGAAACATTTTAAGACATCAGTGTAGGTGATTAGCTTTTGGATAACACCCACAAAGCACAGGCAACAAAAGCAAAAGTAGACAAAAGGATTATATCAAACTCAGAAGCTTCTACAAAGCAAAATAAACAAGCAACAGAATAGAGATGTCCAACAGAATGGGAAAATATGTTTGCAAGCTACCTACCATACAAGCAAATAATATCCAAAATATATTAGTAACTCAAAAAAAAAAATCAACAACCAAAAAAACAACCAATCCAGTGAAGAAATGGGCAAAGAACCTCACTAAACATTTCTCAAAAAAAAAAAAAAAGCCAACAAAAGTATGAAAAAATGTTCAATATCACCACCCATCAGGGAAATGCCAATTAAAACCACAATGAGGTACCACCTCAACTCTGTCAGAATGGCTATCATCCTACATTATTGAGTAGTGGAAAAAGCAATCTC